>NW_026138059.1:32340000-32546025 GCF_025592945.1 Manacus candei | reverse complement strand
GAAAGGAAAGGAAAGGAAAGGAAAGGAAAGGAAAGGAAAGGAAAGGAAAGGAAAGGAAAGGAAAGGAAAGGAAAGGAAAGGAAAGGAAAGGAAAGGAAAGGAAAGGAAAGGAAAGGAAAGGAAAGGAAAGGAAAGGAAAGGAAAGGAAAGGAAAGGAAAGGAAAGAAAAGAAAAGAAAAGAAAAGAAAAGAAAAGAAAAGAAAAGAAAAGAAAAGAAAAGAAAAGAAAAGAAAAGAAAAGAAAAGAAAAGAAAAGAAAAGAAAAGAAAAGAAAAGAAAAGAAAAGAAAAGAAAAGAAAAGAAAAGAAAAGAAAAGAAAAGAAAAGAAAAGAAAAGAAAAGAAAAGATAAAAAGAAGAAAAGAAAAAAATACTGGACTACGGATAAATATTTTTTCACCTTATTTTAGTGTGTGATGTTACATTGTCTAGTGTAAGAATCTTAAAGTACACATCCTTTAATCAATATTTTCTGTGTACTACATATGTGTATAAATTTTATGCTACTTAACCTATTGCAATATATATTTGTAAATTACAGATTATAAAATAAATTTAGGTTCACTCATCAGGTTTTATAATCCAACACCCTGCTCAAGGCAATGTCAACCACTAATTTAGAACAGGAGGCTGTCCAGTCAGGTCTCAGAAACGTCCAAAGACAGAAATTCCACAACTTCTTTGGGCAACATGTTCCTGCATTTAGTTATCATAACAATGATGTTATTCATTTTTTTTCTTTGGGTCATGCTGGAACCTCCCTTGTTTCAAAGTATAAAGAACAGTTCACCTTTGGAAGAGCCCAAGTCCGTCCTTTATGATCAGATTCTCTTATTAGAAAATGCCCAGTGGGAAAATTTGTTCTTGCCTGATGCTAGAAAAGCCCAGCTCCCCCAGCCTCCTTTCACTAGTCTTGTGATCCAGAGTCCAAGTCTGGTGACACTTGCTTAAGTTTATTCAAGTATTGAAGGCTCCAGAACTGTTCACAGTATTCGAATGTGGTATAATAAATGCTAGTATGGGAATAATCACTTTCCTTGATTAATGGACTACACTCCCACAAATTTAAATGCAGTACACTAGCTCAGTCAAGAAGACAAGCGTAAAGAAAACAAAGAACTTCAGTGAACTAAAGCAATTTTGGAGATTGATTTCTCTAACTGTTGATAACAGGTACTCTTCCCATTCACCCAGTTTTATCAGTGTTTATTCTAACATTTCAGATACAGTCTCTTAATGCCTAAAATCTTCAGGTGTTTGAAATACTTGGAAAAAATAGACTTAAAATTAGCTTTACAACCTGATTTCCAGTTTTCTCTTTGTTGCTACCCACTGAAAAGTTACAATTACTCTCCCAAAATTATTGGCTTATAAAAATAACATTCAAGAGTCAGCAATCTTAGCAGTCCACAAGACAGGGAAGATTTGTGTTAAATTTAATTCCACTTTAGGAACATTCCATGATATTAGCAATTAAAATTAGTATGCCCAATGAGCAGACAGACCTACTTCAGAATTGCAAATGACTTCAGAAGACTACAATTTATTACATTTGGTATTTCTACAGTGTTTGAAATAATGGTGTAGAATCCCAGAAGATAAGGGAGCTAATGTGTATGTCTCAGACACCTAGAGCCAAATAGCCATGGAGCCAACCAAGGATTGCTGGTAACAAGAGCATGTAGCTGGAGAAGGGGGCCATATGAAGGTAGGCCAGCACTTTTCTGGAACAAATGTCCTTGTTCTGGCTCCTGGAAATAAGCATAACTCAGTACAGTGCAAGCACAAGGATGAGGTTGAAAAGCAGGACTGTGAACCAAAGGCTGGCCCAGTAGGGGGAGATCAAGACCACCAAAGACCCCAGAAGCCCTCCGACCTATTTCCAGGAAGGTCTAGAGGAACAAACTGCACATGATAACTAATCTGCATAGAAAACAAGAAACTTATCTCCGTGGTGAGGAAGCTTATCTATAAAAAGGTACCCCCACCAAGCCCAAGTGGCATCCCCAGGACTCTGGACACCCCATCAGCTGGATCAATGCTGGAGCCAGGACTGGTGATCTTTCTTTCTTTCTTTCCTCTTTCTGTCATTTCTTTCTTTCTTCCTTTCTTTCTCTTCTCTCTCTCCTGTTATTCAAAATACATTGCCATGTGTTTAGACTAACAGATAAGGGACTAATAACAATGTCCATACCAAGAATCTAATTTACTAATGACACTCTGTAAGTTATTGTGGACCCTCTGACTTTGTTATTCCTTTTCAACCATGAGCATCTGTGCACCCACATGTTCCCTTTCCATTCATTGTGGGATGCCAAAAATGGGACCTTGGTCTTACAGGCCTTGTAAGTAAAATTCATAATGAATATTTTTTAAAAAAATAATATTTTTTTTGAAAAAACCTGCTCAGATAATTCTCTAATCCGATACTGGATTTTTCATTGCGGTCTCTGAGTGTATGGGAAGACTAGAAAGAAACATAAACAGCGTTTCATGAAAGGCAATACCATGTTATATTTGACATAGCTACAGGTTCTGGAACCTCTCAGTTGTCTTTGTGCTGCTATGCACATAAAAGAGACCAGCTTTAGCCAAAATGCTTTTCTATATCCTATGGAAGATGGTATGCAGGGTCAGAAAGTGTAAAATATCTCATTATTTTAGTCTTTCATTTTGTAAACAATTCAGTTCAATACGAAATCCTGCTAGTCCTCTAAGGCAAGATCATTACCAGTATCAACAAAGAGGTCCTTTCTCAGGTATTAACTTTCCACTCTCTACACTGAGAATGCCTGCTTTTAGACTCCATAGAGGTCTTTTTAGACTCCTTGAGCCTGTTTGACTTCAGAACCGGGTAAAGCATTAACTGTACTCTAATGCTAGCACCTCTGCTTCTCTTTTTATTTAAGAGCTTGTTTTTGCACACTCCTGGCATAGGAAGTCTTGTGATAATGATACAAGATTCTGTTCCTAAATTCTTGACCTGCAGGCACCCACTCCTTTCCAGCGTCCATAGTTTGAGGCAAACTCAGGAAGACACATGACTAATTCTGGATAAACTAGAATACTTACTACAGTTTAGGTACATAAAAACACAGTCTTACAGAGAGCCACAGGGTTCAGCCTAGATGACCTTAGATGTCACTGTAGATACAGCGTTTTGGCTCACCAACTACACTCAGCACAGTACATTCTGTCACACACTGACTGCTGCTTTCAGTTGCTCTCATAAAAGCTGTGGTCTAGCAAGTTCTGGACGAATGAATTCAAAGCTGCTGAAAATATGTAAATACCCTCCACCAATTTAAATTCAAAAACCTATTAGTTTCTCTCTGATAATAATATAGTATTTTGTTTTGACAAAAAAAATGATAAATATGCTTATTGTGGACAGTAATATCTGGAGGCAAAGAAATTTTTAATTTAAGCTGTATTTTATGGATAGCACTGAACCCAAACCCTACAATTTAAAGAAAAGATAAAATGGACTACTGGAGTGATATTTGTAATTGGGTTTTCGTTATACCGACACATGGTTGTCTAGGAATATTACACAGGAGAGAATTTACACCAGTTGGGAATATACGGTCAGTCCTTGTGGGATAAAGACAGATTGGACCTGTTACTAATATATACAGACCATTTGAGTTTTATGCATTGCTTTCAGATATTTGAAAAACATGTGGGTACTGTTATTAAATCATATTCAGCATGCTACCTGTTAAATTCTTATAGAGAATTTTTCCGAAAGGTCTAAACCAGTCTTCTTTAGGATGGGAGGAGATGTAGGGGTTTCTTTCTTTTTTTTTTCTTTTTTTTCTTTTTTTCCCCCTCAGGGAAAAGCAAAACACAAGTTAATACTGAATATTTAACTAAAATCCATGATAGTTATCAGCTACCATTATAGTGTCTGACGTTCAATTCTTATTTAAAAATCCATACTGACAAATTTTTTCATCTTTATCTAAGACATGATGCTGTCTTCCATTTTGTCACAAATAGGAGCCACATAACAACTATGGAAAGGCTAAGAAAAATCTATGTCCTACAAGATAGTTTGAAAATACAAGACAAAAATCAAATGCAATAAACTGAATTCTTGGTCTGATGCAGTAGGATAGAATACTTCCCTATATTCACGGAATTACAAGTAATTTCAGGGAAGGAAGTAAAGGGAATATGATGGCAAAGAAGTATCATGCAAGTATGACTTAAAGAACTAATGAGATTATTTACTGGTAGCTGTGTTTCATTTATTTAAATTACATTCTTTTCAGTGATATTACAAACACAATGTTGCTACTGTATTTTTTTAAATGAATATGTAAATCCATTAGGAGAAAATGGTATTATAAAAATATTATCTAGAGCATGATGCATAGACCAACACATCTCACATAGCTCAGCAATATATGTCACTGACACAGCACACAGTGTGCATACTATAACAGCACTATTTCAAACCTGTCAAATTAACCTGGATACTTTTCATTCATTTCCTCACTTTTCTTTGGATAAGGACTATGAAGAAATTTAAAGGAAAGATGGTTACCCACTTATATGCACACAGACACCTCTTGCACTATCAGACCAAGAAGAAGGCAGAAAATGGGTTTCACTGTAAAACCCTTAGCATAAAGATTTCACAAGATGTAAGGCTTAATCTAATGAGCACAATTTGATAAATCAAAAGAATCTTACTTCATCTTCTTCATGAACTTCTGAGCATACTGATCCAATACTAGGTATTGCTGAACACAACAAACTATCAAGGTATTTATATGAGATACTCTTAGCTCTAGCAAATTACACATTCTCCCAGTCACTAGAACAAAGAGTAAGAATGATTCTAGACATTGTTTTACAGGGCTTCCATGCAGGACTACACCCTCAATCCATATCTTACTGCATGAGAAACGACAGATAAATTACAATAATTTAAATGTTTTTCAAGAATATCCAGGGTATGAAATGGATGCTTTATTGCAATGTATTGCACTCTTCAACAAAAAAACATGTTGCTACTTCTGTTTATTAAAACCTGCATTTCTTTTTTTTTAGAAAAACCAAGATTTTTGTTTGGTTCCTTGGATGTCCAACCTGATTCACTACCTCGCCTTATCTGACAACTGCTGGGCTGTGAACGGACTATTACCAACACCTCTGCCCTGTTCAGTACCTTTCTCAGTACAGTAATTGCCCTGCTTGCACTGTGATCATCTTCCACATCATCTTCCCTCATAGAGCTGCCATGCTTTTGCTGCTTCCTGACAAGAACTGGTCACCCAATACTTTTTTTATATACCAAAAAATCCCCATCTAAATCAGTTTCATTGAATCACTATCACCTCTCCATTGCCTAGAAATGAAACTGTATGCAACTGATTTCTTTAAATATCTAAAAGACTATCTATAAGTCTTCTTGAAAACCACAAGATTCGTGTGTAAGTTGTATACTCTCTTTATAGAATTGTGTTCTGTTTACCCTCTGTCCCTTTAAATGGTTTACAGGCACTATTAATTTAAACATGGATAGGATTCTGTTAAATCCAATTGAGTCAGAGATTAAATACAAATACATAAGCTATTTCAGGATCAGAACAAAAATCTTCACTATATGAATAAATATATCCCGTCCATATTCATACATCTTTATCTTCCCGGTTAATATTAGGAAAAAAAAAGAAAAAACCAAATCAAAACAAAATAAAAATCACCAAAACTCAGTTAGCTTATAAGCAAATAATATAAAACTTCTTCAGTAAACTTCTACTGTAAACATACCGGAGTAATATCATCCAGAAAAAGAGAATATTTGGTGATATTTGGAACTTGTCTATTTTTACTGCTCTATTAGCTAATAGTCTTGCAGTTAAATCCAAAGAAATGTAGCCTTGGTGGTTGCAGAAATGAGTAGGTTAGTCATAGATCAAATCTGAACTAAAATTTTAAAAGGCTGCTTTTGTTTGGTAAAAATGAAATATTGTAAAACTTATACCAAGTATGGATCTGTTCTCATATCTGCTGAAGACAAAGAGAATATTTCCTTTGATTGTAATGTTCTCAGGTATTTAGTAAATTTCTACTCAATATCATACATGGAAGAAATATAATTTAAAAATGTCAGAATTATAAACAAATTTTCAACTATTATTTTATAATTAGTATAAGTTTATGATAACTGAAACATTCATTTTTATGGATGTGAATTAAGGGTTTATTAAAATCCATTATATTCTGTATTAAAGACGTAGTATATTACCATCATAATTAAAGGTTATTATATGATGGAAATAAGAGTCAAAGCTATACATATAACTTCAATTTTGAAGCACTAGTCAAGTTCCTATTCTTTAATCTATTAAATATACTGATTTCAGTTCCTAAAAAAATTTTGAACTTCGAGAACATTAGTCCATCCACTTCTTGAACAGAAGAAATGTTGGCACAGTTAAATGTTAAATTACAGTCAAGAATCTGAAGAAAACTTTTTTGAAATAACTCTCTTTTAATGTATGTGAACGTCATTGATTGTAGGCTTCTCGCACAATCAACTTATCCTGACTTCTGAAAAATATATTGAAATCTTAAAAAAACAAATATCTAGGACTATGCAGCTCTGAGATATCTGAAGTAAGGTGCAGTTAGGGAGATGTTAAAAGAGTTGCTTCATTTTTATTTTTCACAAGATTCACAACCTGTCTTGATTTCTGTATCTGAAGCACAACTCAGAAAAACAGAGTATTTGTTTTATTAGAAAATATTTTGCCCCATTTTTGGTAACATAAGTAAGTTGATATGCTCAATATGATTTCCCCCTTTGTATATTTTGTTCTTTAGGCTCATGAGACTTTAAATCTGCATTTATATTTCTTTATTCCTCTATCTAGACACTAACTAACAATTGGGTGCTACTTCCAAAAATTGATTATTAACAATACTTATTATATTTTTATTTGCATTTTCCTTCTAAATATCCTACATTTAGCTATTTCTTATGATATTCTTACATCTTTACCAGAGAACATTATTACTGTTTACCCATATATAGTTTTCCCTGAATATATTGAAAAAATGGGAGAAACAAAAAACTGACTATTCTCATCTCTGTTTTCTCTCTTTATCCTGGTGTGGAGGGATTAAGGGTTAGGCAAAAGTTTGGTCCTTAGTCAAGGTTAGCCTCCCACAATGTAGGATTAGCTTACTTCATATATTGAGAATCTTCCCTTGGGAGTTGAGACTTGAGTTCTGGACAACAGTTTGAGCACCTGCCCTCATACAGCACAAAGAACTTCCATTCACAAACTACAGTAAGACTTAAATATTTACTAATAGTGGTCCTGGAATAGTTCAGCAGAGCTATGTTTATATATCCAGTAAAACAGAAAGTCTAAAATGTGCCTCCACATAGATTACGCAGACTAGTCATCATCTGAATATCTTTTGATGGCTAGAAGGTCACAGAAAAACAAAAAAGCCCATTCACAAATATAGACCATTATTTTATATACATGATTGATTCCCTTTATCACCCTCTTTTACTTCTAAATCTTAGATACACTTCTTACTCTTTCTGCCGCTTCTCCAGCTATTTCTGAAATATTTACAGAAGCTTTAAAATGTTATATACAATGGAACAGTGATACTATAAAGATATGCATGAAATGAATGTAAGTAACCTGTCTTAGTGCAACCCTCTTCAGCTCCCACACTCCCCCACTATTTGTTGTTCTCACTTGTTCCGTCATGTCTAAAATTACTCTTGCCAGCTTCTCCAGGCAGAAACCATGTCTTATCTGCTTTGTGGAGTCTGTACCATATTTAGTCCTGGATGGGAAATATCTTCCTCAGTTCACTTTTTAAGTTTTCAAATAAAATTTAATATTAATTACAAAATAAAATCTTTCAAGTCAAAAGCCACGAATTGTTGTCTCTCTGGGAATGTACTCAAGAGAAGTACTCCCATAGACTTCCTCATGTTTTTAACTCTTCTGTACACACCTACTTCTACTTGCAGTCAGAGATAAAGAACTTAGTTAAATTAATTGAATCTCTATTGCATCCTTGGTATTTTCCAGGAAATAAAGAAAGGCAAAATTCAAGTTCTTGTTTTTCTTCAGTCAGTAACTGACACAAACAGGACAAAAACTTTTGTTCACTTTCAAGGGCACTTGTTTCCCATTCCACTGCCTTCTCTTATTTTTATTAAAATTTCTATTAGGAATATGAACTGATTTGCTGTGGTACATTTCCCACTTAAAAAAAATTGCGTCACTTACAATTCCTGGATAGCCGTGATCAATAAATAACAATGTATGTAATGAACAATAATACACTTGATGAGAATTAAAATATAGGTAACTACTTTTTCTACATCCAAATCAAACCTTACCAGCTCATGGTTAATATGTAAAAACAGCCATAAAGAGCAGAAAAAATCATAGCAGGAGGGTGTTTTCATTTGTTCAAGCTGTTTTCGGTTTAGAGTACTTGCAGTTTTTGTATCCTAAAATGAGACCTTTTGTTCTCTTTCTTCCTCCTAAACACACTTACTTCATAGCTTAACACAAAAAGTGCCTAGAATTTCTTTTCTTGTTCAGAAGTCCTGCTGTATATCTTGTAATAGAAGTTCAGCTTGACATCAATATTTAGTTAGGGCATAGTAAGATTATACAAATGTTATCCATCTTATGCACTTATAAAATGTATACTAGATAGGATACTGTTCCTTGCTTGGCTCACATTACAATAAACACAGAAGAATCTCTAAAGATCATTGTTTGTAAAAAACTCTTATTTACTTTTTGCCGAAAAGACAGGAGATATTCTCATGTATCAATTTCAGCTCTGAACAAAAACATTAATGATCACCCTAAACTATGTCTAGAGTGCATAATGTTTTTTAGAGATCTTCCTGCCAAGTATTGACTAGCACATGTGATTTCATTTGATTTAAACATTTTCAACAGATTTGCAGGCCTAAAAGTTATGTGACATAAAGAAATAATTTCCATTTTCCTAAAGGTTCATATTTGAAAGGTTATTTACCTAGTTATCTTTAGAGTTTATTAATGCTATACATTTTATTGGGCCTTAATTCCCTGGGCATAGTAGCATTGTATAGCATCATTGCTACTGGGTTTGGTACTTAAAGTAATTACTGAAATATTTTAAAAGGTGCTTGCAAAAAGGGAGAAAACCTTTAAGGGTCTTTTGCCTTTTCAGAGAAAAAGAAGGCATCACACAGTGACCTGTGTGTAACTATGAAGACCAGATTCGTATTTATGGAAGCTTAATTCAAAGAAAACGTGGGAATAGGTTTGCTTGCCACTTTGAAATAAAGGTTGGCCTCCTCTGTTTAGGGGTGAGGAAGTGAAGGAGAACTTCATTTCTCTCTGCAATTACCTGAAAGGAGATTGTAGTGAGGTGGGGATCAGTCTCTTCTACCATGTCTCAAGTGAAAGAACAAGAGGAAATGTCCTCAAGTTGGGCCAGAGGAGGTTTGGGTTAGATGTTGGAACTAAATGGGCTGCATCACAAGCAAGCGTTGCAAGCATCCAACAATTGTTAAGTGTTTTGAGAGACTACTTTTCCTTTTTGAACAGTAACTATTGTAATGAGAAGCATATTTGCCCAATACACCTCTATTCTACCTGAGTTTCTTTTTGTCTAACTATACAGTGACTTGGTTTCCAGATGTGAAATTCATTCTTAAGAGAAAAAAAGTTAAAAATAAGGTACTATGATTGAGATTATTAAGAATACAGACCCACAATCAAACATGATTAAGTGATCATTTCTTAATGCCAGGCAGGTCACTGCAATCATCTGTATATTCTCCTTTCATCTGTCCCATTGACTGCAACGTTAAAGACATCTGTTTAAACTACCTTCACTGAATTTAAGCTAACACATATTATTGTGTCAAAAGGATAACTTAAGAAGATTGATAGTTATTTTGGTATTGGTTGCAGAGGATAACTTAAGAAACAAACATTTTAAAAAAAGCGTCATTATATGCCCTTATGCTCACTATGGTCTGGAACATAACACGTGAATTTTACCATTTATATGCCAGTTTAGCTTTTCATGAGGATATATTTTCAGACTGTGGTATTTTTATGATCTTTTAATACTTTGGCAGAGTTATTCTTCTCATTGTCACCATGCAGTTGAATGGTCCTGTGTGTCAATATAAAACAGGTAAGCCACTGATATAGCATAGATACTCAGTAAAAAATATTGTCTGAATCCAGATTCATTCAGAGACTGTCTTACTAAAAGATATGTAAGTATTCTCTAAATACCTCAGAGACATGAAAAATCCCGAAAGAGTTTAAACTTGTTTCTTTCTTATATTTTTTTACTCAAGCACAAAATTTTGTTTGCTTTATTCAATCCATTTTATTGGAGAAAAAGCTTGAACCATTTTCATTTTTTATTTAGAATAGCCTAAATTCACCAAGTTTATAACTTGTCTCAAGCAACAATCGCAACTTAAAACAAAATAGCTTTCTTATAACTTCTACTGACTTGGCTTTCCATCCATATTCATTTTTAAAGTAAGACAAACATTCCTTATCAGAAGAAACTGCTTGGTGATCAAAGGAGCCAGTCAGCACCTTTAAAACAAGAACTGTCTTTTTGTTTATATTGTACTTGCTTACAAATAATTCCTGCTGGGCTCTGGGCTATAGGGGGCTATAAACTAATTACTACATGCAAAGAGATTTTGCCTGGCATATATAGCTGCAGGGAAGCATCTTATTATTCACTGCTCTACCAAGGGGAAAAAAGACTACAGTGATACTTATTCTATTTCTTAAAAAACAACTGTTTACTTTTTTATACACATTGTAATCTTCTAAAGAAGCTAGTGTGATAGCTTTGCGTTAAAAAGAGGTATTTTGGTTTGGTTTTGTTGATTTGCGGTTCTTTTTATAGTGTGTACTAAAAAATACTGAAAATCAAAAAACAAATTGGAGTGTCCTCATAATTTCAGATTACAGAGTTCTGTAATTTTTATATAGCAGTCTCTCCAACATTGCTTGAATACTCCTTCATTCTTTCCTTCCTCTTATAATATAAAATTTACAATAATTATGATCAGTTTCTATACTAATTAAACTGATATCAACGTACTCCATTAATACTTAATTGTAAATCAGGTGTTCTTTCTGTAATTAAGAACTCAATAACACAGTGATCTGTTTCAGAAATTAAAAATGGCATTATTTTATCTTTCTAATGCTTACAGAATCCTTTTAAACACTGTTTAATAGGTAGGTTCAGCTGACAATAAATATCATCACTGCAGTGGTTATTATTATTTTATTGTAGCAATAAGGATAGATTTATTTCGGGTAGAGGATTTAGCTATAGTATGAATATTCAGTAATTCTTTAAAAAAATATCAGCCATTCTTGGGTCACTGTTGCATACCTTCATATATCAGATTGCGGTCCTACAATATGAAATTCAATCTAATCCTCTTTTAAACAAATAATTTAAAAAAATAATTATTATTTAATATTAATTTAAATTCTATTCTTAAGAAGCACTCATAACTAATGTGAAGGCTAAATATCCTGATCAGTAATGGCTGAACAGAATGGTAGCAGGTGTTGATGTACTGTAAAAATAAGAATAAAATTACAGCCTATATAGCAAATTATTTATCTAAGAGGTCTATAGATAATATCATACCTTAATGGAGAAATGAGAGAGAAGGAGAGAGAGGGAGATTTCCCTTTTAGTGACACACAGAAACAGGGAGATAGGAGTGGGGAAACAGATCTTCACATCCACTTAAACTCTTGCAGATGTGTTTCAATGAGTAAAACGATTCTTTAGGCAATTATTTATGAAGAAACATGAGGACTGATTTTGAGGTTAATTTACCAAACACTTTGAGGTCAGTGGAAGATAGCTGCAATTTGTTCCACTGAGCCTGGCTTCAATCACTCCCTGTATAATGCTTACCATGGTAACAGTAATAGCAGTCATCTTAAAACTGGCAAAAGATCCCAGAGGATCTTCTCTGTCCATGTAAATTGGAACGGTAACAAGGAAATTGTAACTTGACCCTAGAAACTGCTCTGTCCTCTCCTTAGATTTTAGATCAGCTGCCATGTGTAAAGAGTATCCAGATTTTACCATCACTACACCTGTGGGAAAAAACCACAACCTTTGAGGACCCAAGCAAAAGCCACCTGACAGCAGGATTGTAAAAAAATCAGGATACTTAAATACATCACACACACGGCCATCACCTACATATGTAGATATAAATATATAAATATAGACCATATATGAACAAAACTATTAACTGCTGGATTTGCATTTCAGCTGCTACCTGGGCAAATGTGTTGCATAAACTGGTCCAGATTATTTACTCCTTAAACACTCAGTGAAGAATTCTAATTCCATTACAACAAAAAACAGTGTATACTCTCTCAATATACAGATCCCATTTTAGAGCTCCTGTACTTCAGCTGATAAGTCATTTCTACCACATGATATGAACACAGTGAGTCATATTCAAAGTTGAGTAGGAAAAACTATTAACATAAACAAATCTAAGCTACAATTATAATTAAGAAATATTAACTCAAAGAAAACAGAAAGAAAACCTAAAATAGTTTTTAAACAGACTCAGAAAAGAAACATGCTTCAAGCAAAGGTAAGTTATCAAAGAATTCTGCATTCTACTCTCAAACATAGTCCTGAAATTGAACTCTGTACCTCACTTCTATAAGTACTATGAAAACTGATCAAAATGCAAAGTTAAGTTATAGAAGAATCAAAATAGTTTTCTTTGGAAGGGGCAGTACAGCAGAGTAAAAGACTACTTTTACAGAAGTCTAAGGATTCATATTTTGAGCCCATATCTCAAAATAAATAGGTTTTGTTTCTATTTAAAATTATTTTATGTATTTGAGTGTAAATGCAAAGCATCTTCCAGTTGTCCTTTCATTCCTTTTACTTTTGTTTCATAACACACTACTAATACAGGCAAAAAGCGTCTGATCTCTTATTACTTATTCTTTGTTCTTCATCCCTTGCCTGGACTGCACTAAAAAGTGGTAAGTAGAAGGCCACTTTCTACTGTTAGGTGATTCCCTGGGGCACTAGGTATAACTGTCAGAAATAGGAGAATGAGTTACTAGCAGGTTGAATTGCCTTCTGGAATTCTATCAACTGCATCAGAACTCCCTTTCTTCAGTCTGCAGCGTTTCCTGTAAGTAACTTGAAAATTTATGGAGGAAGATCTGTCTCTTACTCATTGAAGAGCTGTACTTTATTTTTTTGGTTCTTAAAATTATTTCCCTTTTTTTAAATGTTATGAAATAATGAAACTAACACTGGACAAAAATGGTGCACTAGTATCTGAATGGAAGTTAAACAATACTTGATAAAAAGACCATCAAAACAAAAAGAGCTACAGAGAACAGTGCATTTCATTTATGTGTTTTGTCCATTATGTTGTCTATGCTGTGAGAATGGAAGAGCCTACTCTTACTTGCTTTCAGATTTCTGCAGTGGCAAAGACAACACAATCCCACTCAGTAAATGGAAGGAATCAGTTGGGATAAGCCTACTACAAAACACAAACGTAAAGGTTGGATTTTTTTTATTACTATAGTGAAGAATTTTTTTACCTATAAAAAATATTTAATTATTGGTATTGCTCTTGTTCTACTAAACTATAATTTACTATTGCATGTTTCTGGGAAAAGAATGGAAAAAAGCAGTGCAGTGCATCTGGAAATAATGGTTCTTAAATTTCTGAGATTTGTGTAGATTTTAGCTTCACATCTGGTATGAGTCTGAACTTATCATAGAAGTCACTCCTACTGAACACTGTATCCTTTTGAACAATTTGACTTTTTTATGAGTCCCTAAAAATTTTTCATATCCTCTGGTAAGTTAGTTTAATTGTACCTTTTATTATGTATATATTTCCTGAAAGTAGTTTAGGAAACAAAAATGTCATGTTTGATATCTAATAGGTTCTGTCTTTACACTGCCATCAGCTAAGATACCTCATCCTGATGAATTGCTTTGTAAAGGTTTTGGGGAACTGCATTATACAAGTTTGACATATTTTTTCAATTAATGGCAGTGTAAGCCACAAAATAATAACACAATGCAGAAACACACTCAAACTCATATTCTATTACTTTAATAAATGAATATTCATAAACGCCTCTCTTGAGAAATTAACCAGCTGGAAGAAATCTCTCAAAATAATGTGTAAAAATGACACTTGACCAATTTATTAAATAGTTTAGTGAGGCTATCATTTTCAAAGCTCTTAGTTAACTGCTTATTTTATCCTGAATAGCCTGAGCTCTGCATTAGCATTCAACAGCAAAGCATGAGAAGTGCTAGGTATCTGTAAACAAAAGATTAAAATGCATGGATGCCTTACATGGTAGACTAAATGGATGCAATTATCACAGGATTATAGAAAGATGAGGCATTCAAAATCATCAGCACTAGCTGATGAAAAGCAAATGAGAGCTGTGTAAGCGGAAAACTGTGATATCTCCTTCAATGAAGATTTCTAATAAAATCTAGGGTTCAGTTTTAAGCCCCTTGGCATGACAGCCATGTTAAATTCACCCATTCTCCAAAGGAAAAGTTATGCTTTTAATGATTGCATATTTCACATGAATAGATAATTATTTAAATATTATATATGGTTTCCTTTAGTATGTAAGTACATTTAAAAACTACTACTATCACATTTATTTATATGTAATATAGTTGCACACAAAATATACAAAATAATTGACAAGAAAACCTAATGTAAAAATCCAAAGCCAATAGAATATTACTTGCATCATTAAGTGTCCCATAAAAAAAAAAGGAAAAAAAAGAAGAAAATGTAGCATAGGAATACTTTCTTCCTGTGAAGAATAATGGGGGGTGGGACGGGGTGGGGTGTTTGTTAGTTTTCAGAGCAGACTCATTGCAGTGTCTGGACACTATAGTTTCCTTTATGAGAAATTTTTGCTATTGACACATCCTAAAAGTCCAGGAAGAATGTTCTTGCTGGATGGACTTTGTTACAATTGTTACTGCAGACACCAACAGACTGCAGAACAAATATCAACTCAGTTGTAAGAAAAAGGAAACACTAGTAGGAATGCACTGGAGCATAGTAATTATTGCTGTAGGTTCTCTCTGGGTGGCTCAATTATATGCAAGTAAGAATTTCAATTAAAATTACTACAAACTTGGAAGCAGCGAGGATTGCACACATATCCATTCTGAATGCTCTGGGTTTTTGCTATGAGAATTGTTGGCATTGTTTTTTTCAATTTAATTCAACCGGAGAAGTTGTAAAAATCATTAGCAATTATGTCGTTATCATGCCAAACTCATATTGTCTTCATTTTACTAGTAGTTGTGCTCACAATGTCTAGTAGTTTTTTTCACAATGCAAAAAATAAAAGAAAATTACTGTGCAGTTCGTGTAGCCACTCATACTTAAGAGGAGAGCACATTAGGTAGTTTGTTCTGGTTCAGATATGTTTATTCAACTGGGGTGATCTAATCCCAAAATACTAAAATGGCAATGATTCTTTCCAGTTTTGAGAAGCAGAAAGAAAGTGAAATAGGACATAATTAATTATTAGTTTAAGCAACAATCAATATCAGTAATGCATGATTCCTAGATCTCTTGAGAAAATTGAAAAACCAAATCACTTCAGGTCCATGCTCTTAGGAATCCTGCTTAGTTATATCTAAACACTTATCCAGCTATAAAATTCCTCAGTCTCAGGCAATGCAAGATTTCTCTTTTCTGTTATCTATATCTGAAAACACCAGTAAAATGAAGCAGTTCAAGAAACACTGCCTTTTCCTTTTCAATCTGTCTGTGCAATTATTGTCTGAAATTAAACATGAAACATGAAACAGAACTAGCTTTCTATATTTTAGAAACAAATGAGGAATTTGACAACTAGAGAAGTATATGCTTTCGAATACTTGCTTAAAAAAATATTCACTTGACTCTACTCTGCAAAGCTTCAAACAAAACATTTTCTTTTCACTACAAACAAAGTGGCAGAGTTCAGAATTATAAAACAAAAGAACACTATATTGCCACAAATACTTCTCAAAAGATTCAACTTGATTTTTAGTTTTAGCCACAAAAAAATTAAGACAGACAGTAACAAAAGGATAAAGGCTAAAGAGACTGATTTTATTTCTAACTTATTCATTTTCATATGCGAAATATCCCTGCTTCTGAATTTTAAAGAAAAAAGACCAAAAATCAAATAGTTGCTGTTTTGATTCAAATGCATTACTTAAGAGCACACCTTCCTGAATACATAAACTATACAGTGTACTTCCAACATACTGTGCTTTCAGCCATATTCAACTGCAATAATTCAGCCTTCAAGTTATATTCCCATGTAGAAATACACATGTAATTCATTTTAGTTTATCTTTAAACAGAAACAAAAAAAAACAAAACCAAAACCAACAAAAAACCCCAAACAAACAAACAAAAAAACCCCTCAAAATTTCATTAAACAATAAACAGAGAATAAAAGAATTAAGGAAAAACTTCTGTACTTTATCCATGCCTCTTTGATTAAGGACTGACAGAATGGACCCACAACTTGCTGTAGCTCATTTGGATATAACAGTGTAATTGATCCATCCAAGTTTAAATTGCTTTATATTACGACTGAATTTTTTTCTTCCTTGTTATAAAGCAATTTCTTATACATACATCCTTGATGGCAGAGTGGCTTTAAATTTGAGAATAAATGAGAAAAAAGGTCATGCACAATAATGGTAGTGTTTTCTGTAAATGGAACAGTTGTAACATATTAGGCAATTCAGCAAAAATATTTTCACCTGACCACAAACCCTCTTTTCTTGCTGTTCTTTAAAACAAAACCAAAAATCAGTGGTTAAACTATTGTACTGATTTTTTTGACCTGAAAAAAATAAGGTTGATTTTTAATCAAATGAACAAATTTATTAAAAAATAATTCAAAGAGCTAAGTATTCCAATAATCTTGTGTTAATTGGGTGAAAATGCAAGCAGTATTATTGCAAGCATCAAACAACTAAGCCGTATTTTGATTTTATGAAGTATTCTCAATCAATGAAAACGATGCTACTAACAATTTAACTAAACATATTTGCTTTTATGTCATGATTTAGTATATTGTAAAACTGCATGAGACATAACAAATTCCTATCTGGATTGCCCCTAGCAATATTTTAAATATATAGGCACTAACTTTTACTGAATCTACATAGTCAAATATAATATATGGATAAATATATGCTTAATTTAAATAAAAATACTAATTATCATATAAAATATATACCATCACATTACATTTTATGATTAGTTATATGCACCAATTATTTTATGTGCATTTTTATATCTTTTTAAAACTGGATGTCAAAGTTACATACAATAAATAAAAGTAAAATATTTATTTGTGAGGCTTTTAATAATGACAGCACAGTAAACAGGTAGAGACACTTTTAAAGATACCCATGTACAAAGTTTTTCTGATCCTTTTACTTTAAATACAAAAGATGACATTTATTATTACAGATAAAACTGCTTAAACATCAGCAGTTATTAGACATGTCTGGAAAAAAAACCTAACAACCATTACCTAAATTGAAAATTACCTGTACCTCATTAAGAATCAAATTTTGTCTTTTACTTTTTTCATTCCACATTGTTGTATTCAACTGACAAATTCATTAACTAATATTTTTATGATTCTTGACATTGCTTTTTTGCAAGAATGAAAGCCTACCTGTTTACCACTCTGTCTGTCATGATTTATAAACTATTTTAATCAATGACAACTTTCAGTCTCAACACATGCCATTTAACCTAATTGAACTACTACACAAATTTGTAAATCAGGAATTATTAACAGGGAAGTAGGGAAAAACTTACCTAATTGTCACTTACTACAGTAAAATAAATATTCAGGTGCATATTCTGAACCAACTTAGATGACAGTTGCAGCTTTTGTTTCATAATGGTCATGATGCCGGTAACATTCATAGAGGCCCAAACTGAAGGCCATATTTTTCACCATTGCTTCAAATACTAACTCAATAAACTCAGGAGAACATTATATCCTATATGTGTTCACCTCATTGAAATATCATTTTTTTTCTACTTAACTGCATTCCATGTTGTTTGCCGGTGTACGTGTTCAAATGGACCTTAACTAATGTCTAGAGAAGCTGATGGAAGTATTTTCCATGATCTTTGGTGATGTTGTAATAGACCTAGAGTCTGGGGTAAAATTTCTATGAATTGAACTATGGATTTATCTGATGCACAAAGAATTTACACAACAGACAGTGTAAACAGGTTAATGAAATGCACAGAACATGAAATAAAGTGACATTACACAGTACCATCTATGAGGTAGATTTACTGTTTTACTAAACTTGTCATAATCAGTAGGAATGTCATACTAAATATTAACCCGAGAAAATCACAATGCCTGCTATTTTCCTTCCACACTGATCCATTTTTTTCCTCAACACTACTGCTCTCTGAACTAGGGAAAAGAGATGAAGAAAGTTTCTGCAAAAACATATTCTGATTCTGACTAATATTAGCACTAGCATTTCATGTAAAGATGGAAAAAACCCTGAAAATTGCCTACGCACTACCGGGAAAGATTCTTTATAACTCTCTACCCTTTGCTTTACACATAAAGCATTACCTCAGATGTATATCTAATCGCTGTAGCTTTATTGCAAAGGACTCCTTTTTTTTATTTTAGCCTGAGAAAAGTTCCAGAGGTTAATTAACAATCTACAAAAATAAAACTAATTAAATTCTCTTTTCTGTTTTAAATATGCTATTTTCAATTTGATTTAATATTCCTTCTTTTTCTCCATTCTGAAAAAGGGTAAATAATAAAGTATAATTTATCTTCTCCACATAATTCTCTCTTCCCTGTAATTCCATCATTTCTCCTTTATCTTTCTATACTCTAATTAAAAATTTTACTGTTTTAAAAAAGATTTATTTGATATAGTATAATTTGCATTCATTTTAGCCCAGACTAAGGAATAGTTGGATTTTTAATTCTAGTAAAACTGCACATATTTGAACTAAAGTTGCTATCTTTCTGTCATATGGTAACAAAAAAATAATGCTACTGTGTATTATGAAGAGTATTATCTTTAAAAAATGCTATGTCTGTGAATAACTAGCAAATGCTCTGACATAACTAGCAAATGCTCTGACATCCTGAAACCATGAAACATTACTCTCATTTCCAAAAAACAAAATGCTTCTATTATTTCCCAATTTCTAGATGCTTTTATATATGTTTAAAAATTGAGTAATACATTGTTTATATCTGTCCAGAGAAGTATCTATTATCTCCATTGCCTTCAGATTATTCCTGAATTAAAAATGACTCATTAAGCAACCCTAAAGTAATATTAAAAACAATACAATTTTCCTAAGCTTACTATGTAAAATTACTTGGCTCCTTCCCACTATGTTCACTGATCTGCTCCCAAAACTAGACTGTCAAATCTATTGAAGAGTAATTTTAGCATGGATTTCCCTTTATATTCCCCAAAACACATCTTCAAGGTTTTGGTAAATCACAGAAACCGAACTCCTGATCTAGAATGTAGAAGTTATTGTCAAAGAAAATCAGCAAATCTGTCCCTGTTGATTTAAGAATATTCAAAGAATATGCTCAGTGTGCATTAGCAAAATGTTAGCAGTATCTTAGCTCAACATTTTGAAATAACACATGTTGATATTTAGCCTATGATCTACTACATGAAAAAAAAAACCACACCAACTTTCATGCTTCCAGAAAAAAATTATATATGTTACTCAAGAAATAACAGAAATATGTAAACTGTTAATCATATTAATCGATATTAATATGATTCACTTAATTTTGTCTGGAAAATGTTAATCTTTGTTTTATTACTGTCACGTACTTCCCCATATTTTGTAACGTTCCTAAACTGAAAGGATGGGCTGTGTTCTCAGAAACTCCTTTACACAAATACTTATCAAGCTAGCACAACTTCAAAAACTACATTTAGCCAGTCTTTCTGTCTTAAGGAATCTCAACATCCTCTGTAGAAGATAGGAGGTGCACAAGCATTTCACTGATTTTTCATTTAATTATTTTTTAATAAAAACACCTACTAACCACTTTCTCTATAAGACTACTTTTAATTCTTAAACCTCATGATCTATATTTTTTCCTTATCTCCAAATATGTTTTATAGGAAAAGTGGTCAGCAAGTGTTTGGCATAGTTTAGTACATCACTGTGTAATACCCTACTGGGCCTTGCAAAGTTGCTCATACTGTTTATTGCTGATGACTGGGGTGTTTGCAATAATAAGAGACTCATATACACTACTAATTTGAAGATCTTGCCATCTTAGTACAAACAAAATTTTTATAATGGTTATTCTGTATCTATGTATGAGATTGTAAATTAGTAATATACAACAGTGATACTTCATCCTATAATAGTAACATAAAGTAATACGTTAATAATTATTTCTCTTTAAGAGAACAAAACACAATATAAGAAAGAAGGGTACTTGAGAAATTCTAATGCTCCCTCTTTAAAAAGTAAAGCATCTATTGATTTCCTCAACTCATTCAAGAGTTCGTCACAAGTTTGAGGGAAGTAGAGTACTTCATAGGACTTCCTACAGGTACATAATGAGGTGTGAAATCATATTTTGCAATGCAAAAATATATGGACTCCTTAAAAAAAGTTGGTGTGAGCTCATTCTAAGGTTGTGCAACAAATCTGGCCTTTGCATTCAATGTTGCAACAGACTTCTTGACAACAGACATTGAGCATCACAGCAAAGGAGTTATCTAGTTTAGAGTAATACATACATTAAATGTCACTCATCAGAATGTCAGGAATAGGCAAATTATTACACTAGGATCACTACATAATAAGATATCTGTTAATATAGGCACATAGGACCTGATTTTTACATACAGAATAAGCCATTAAAACATTTTCAAGAGCAGCGTTATGTTTCCTTATGTGCTTAAAAATTGCCAAAATAAAACAACTTTAAATAAAACCAGTAAATTACCAACTTTAATTATGTAGTATGGGATTATGCAGAGTATTTTTTTACAGTGAGTATTTTTTTGCATTTCTATGTCACTCAGACTAAAAATAAAAAGTTTTGTCATTACAAATTAAAACCTGGAGAATTGTTGTTTTGTGGTTTGTTTTACAGGGTTTTGGTGCCTTTTTTATTGTGTGATTGTTTTTTTTCCAAAAAAAAAAGAAGCAAAGTCCTTTATCTCTACATTGTTTACTATCAATACAAACATATATTGTCAATTCTGTATTTAAAGTATTAAAATAAAATCTCATCAAAACATTAAAATAAAAAGGAATAAATATCATTCTATGAACTGAGAAGGATTGAGACTTCAGCAATGCCATGCAATTGCCCATATATTTTATTTGTTAGTGCATTCCTCTTCAAAGTTTTGGCCCACGTTGAGCTCAGATAATGCCCAGATATGGTTCAAAGAGATGGGAAATTCTGGTAAGCATTGTGTTTGGGATAACTGGGATGACAGTACATTTAATCATATGAAACTTTTTGGCGCTTTGGGCCAGAAAGCAAGCCCTGGACCCCAGCCCTTGTCTTCAGGTCAACTATGCCACTATCAAAATCAGTATGAGCTTTCCCATTGACTGCTATACGAACATGACAGGACAATCATGTATTGTCTTATTTGAGAGTTGATTACAAAATGTTTCATCCCTTCTGATTATATCATAACAATTCTCAACTGTACCAACAATTGTACAAATATTTCAGTTACTGGTAATGGAACACACAGGTTTTCTTCTGGAAAGACCATGGTAAAAGGAATTCAAACACATGACACTTTTTAAATATGCAAGTACCTGCAACTGAACTACAAGGGTTTGCTTCAGGGGCTCTTCTGAATTCAAGCTCCACATCCCAATTGTGGATAAATACTTGAAGTTGTTTTGGGGCTTTTTTTTGTTGTTTGTTGTTTGGGGTTTTTTTGTAATCTCTAAACCTTTCTCTCACCTCCAAATAAAACCCTGAGGCCTGGATATGGACTACCTATAATATATTCAGCTTGATACTGATGAGACAGTTGTGCTTCTTTTGTTGACAGCACTGATAGCCAGGAACTCCCATCCTCACATGCTCACCACCTAGGTGCCTCTTTCATGGCTCTATCAATGAGCTGGAATTTACCCCTCCAGCTCTCCAATTTGCTAATACTCTGTTAGGGTAATAGGTTTATCAGTTCTTGCCTCAGCACAAGATTTTTTCCAGAATATGTTTCAAAGAAACCATGATTCTAGAAGTAGTATGTCAACAACGTAATGACTAGATTGAAACTGTTTCCGGACATGTGCAGTAACACTCTTTTTTACAGAAACAGACTGTGAATAGCCCTTTTTCCTTCTCTCTCTCTCTAGAAAGGACAGTTACACTAACTTTTTTTTTTTTACCAAGGACCACTGACTTGACTTCATTCTGTATTTAACCCCATCACTTGACTCAAACATATTGCTTCTGGTAACACATGGCCTACCTTAATCTAGTCTATTGTCTTCCACCTGACCAGACTGCCAAAACAAATATTTGTGAGTTAAAGAACACCAGAGAGGCTCAGCTGCTACAACACCAATGTCTCAGAGATAAAGGACCTACAGGCAACTTTTATGCTTCTGTAAAGGCAGTTACTGCAGGCTGCTATCCCATGTAACTGCACAGCTTTCCATCAAGTTTCAATATTTACAACCACATTCCTTTCCACACAGACTAATCTGAAACGCAACCATTCTGATTTTCTTCTTTTCTTTGTTCCTCATCCACTGCTCTTCCCCAAAAGAAAGACAAACTTGAAAGTGATTTTAATGTCACTACCATAGGACAAACTGTGTAGTTATTCCACCACTGTCAATCGAATCTTATCCAGACTTCATGTGAAAATAGCCTTGAGGCCAAAATTAGTACCCCTCTTTCAAAATCCTCCTTGAAGTTCACTTGCTCTGTAGTGTAGACTGCAAACTGAAATGTGCTCCTGCCTAGGTAGCTGATGAACTATGACTGCTGAACCTAACTTCTTAAGAAATGTACTCATTTTTCACTTCATTTTCTTCACACCTCATAGGAATTTTCTTCCTATTTAACTGTTAAATAATTTAACTGCTCATTCTGAACTGTTAATTCTTTAAAGCAAGCATTTGGTATTTGCTAAGTCACAACAAGAGAAGACCCTGCTTGGTGATGCTCTGAAAGCTGTCCTGTATTACAAGAAAGCCCAATTAAGCTTTCCATACCACCCAGAAATCTCCACTGCTTCACCTGTGGAGTCACTTAGATTTGTGCGTACAGGCACAACACTATGACTCTCATTCATGCTGAAATTTGGTTTTGTGCAGGCATAAATAACTATACAGTATAAAAAGCAGGATGATGAGGAAGGTGTAATGAACATTAAAAATCCCTGCCAACATGTAAGCTGGAGGCAGAAATGGGCTTCTAGCAGCAGCTGAAGAGAAAGATATGAAAAGCACCTGTTATCCATTTTCCAAGTAACTTTATCTAATTACAGTTACATTTGAAGCAAGGTGAAAATTCCTTTCATTACAGTAAATGAAGGGCACACTGACCAGGATTTTGACATGATTAGCTACTCACTCTACTCTAACATGTCCATTTAGAAGAAAAGGAGAGCAAGAGAAACAAAGTAAGAGAGAGAAGTGTGTGGAGGATAAATATGACTAATTAGAAGCCTTTTTCAGATATTTTTGCAACTAGACATCAACTTTGCCATGCTCTGTGACCACAGCAAAGCAGTACAATGCATAAAATTCTGCTACCTGCTTCCATTTTTCTTCTGGATAGGGCTCATTGGTTACATTGTGTCAGCCACAAAACCAGAGAATTTTCTAAGCAATGCAATTCTTTCAGAGGAACTTATCTGAACCTGCATTACGCTATAAACCTTTCTGGTTTTTGCTCCAAAATATCTACCAAGAAAATTGCTCCAGAACATTAATTAATTGCTGTAATATGTCACTGTTAGCAGAAAACTGTTTTATATCCCTTTTGATGGTGCTTGGTACAGAAACACTGTACCTTTACTTCTACTAACCAAATAAGTTAAAAGAAAATAAGTATCCTATTCTCTGTAAAGCTAAAGCCATTTCTCATAGGAAAGGACAAGAACTTTACATATCTGGGAGAATGGAAAGAAACTGTATAACCCCCTTCTGCTATCTACCACTTCACTCTTTACCCCATAAAATTTTTCCATGCAGTAAAGAGGCAATTGAGATTTGGGTGTTTTGCTATCTTTAGTCTGGTGAAATTATATGAATGATATCATCAAGCTGAAGTAATGTTGTCCTCATGGTTCTTTCTCACAGCTAGAAGCTACCTGTTGTAAAGTCTTTAGGAAACTCCTAATTGGCAAGTGCAGGTGCCACACATCTAATGGCCACACAGAACAAACAGTATAATGAGATCAATGTGCCAAAATTTTTATTTAATAAAAAATACTTCAATTTAAACTTCTCTCTGATGTGCTGGAAGAATAACTAATGACAAACATTTTGATATTTTAAACAGTTACTATTTTCTAATAAAATCATCTATATCCCTTAGTTGATGTGGTATTTTTAACTATGATGCTCAAAATTTTCAATATTGTCAAATAATTTTCCTGTAAGAATGATACCTTTGTTGCTAAAGATCAACCTTCTGATAATACTATAATAAAATTAAAACAAAACAAGCAAACAGAAAAAACAAACAAAAAAACCAACCAACCAAAAACCAAAACCAAACAACAAAAATGCACTCACTTTATTCCTAAATCTGAAAGTGCATGATGAGCTTTATACTAAAGTAATTCCACTATCATCAGAGTTTACACAGAGTGATTTCCATACATAAAACATAAATGCTTGAAGGACACACTAATGATTTTGTTTCACCATCAAAACCAGTTACCATACTTATTTTTTCAGGATGATTTCTGATCAAGTCTTGTCATTGTTTAAATGACATACTCTTTAGTGAGTTACAGACTGACGGCTTGCGTAAGCCAGGTAAACTTCTGGAAAGAGTTAAATCAGGAAGATAAGCAGGAGATATAATTCTCATATGTCTGACTACAGAAACTTGTAGGGAACAATCTTATTTTTCTCCAGATAGTGAACAACACTTAAAGTTAAGAAATATTCCCACTTTATTTCCTTGGTTCTTATATACCTCTGGTTTAAAGTATAATGTTTAACCATGACCCAGGTCTAATAGACTTTTCCTTCAAGGAAAAAATTCTCTATCTCTCAAAGAGGTAAGGTTTATTTGGTTTTAGAGTTTTGTTTTTCTGTTTCATTTTTCCTTTAATTTAGTTCTACTTACATGTCTATTTAGGTTTTTTTTTTTTCAGAATATAATGGATAATAATGATAGAGAGATAGAGAAATTTAGAAAATCCAGTTTTAGCTAAATTTGTAAAAATTCAATTATTTCCAATTCCAAAGTCAGAAGTTCATGTGTATTTTAAAAACCCAAAACAAACAAAACCAGAAAAACCCACCCTATATTCTAACAGACACATTACACCACTCCAAGAAACTGGACATTTGACTATTTAATTATAAATATCTAAAAGTAGCCCAGAATTTCATCTGCATTATTAACATTACATACAGCACAAGGTCTATTTTAGAGAATAAAAGAGTAAAATTCATAAAATACTTTTGTTACCCAAGTTTTCTTATCCTTCAAGAAATTGTGAAACAAGAATTCAACGGAGAACTCTCAAATACTATTCTACAGAAACTGCTATTTCATTCCACTGAACATCTGTTGTTAGAATTTTCTACAAAGTTAATAGCCATCATATCATATATTGGCTTTGCTTCCAATGGTTTATGTCTCCTTCTTAATTTAGATGATATGAAGGAATTCATCACATATGGGTCCACACATCTAGCAAATAAATAATGATAATTTTTATATATTTTGCTCATTTAGCATAAAAACTGCCTTTCAATCCTTACAGTCATTTTTGTTCAATATTATTTTATGTTTCTGGGCCTCCAGAAGAAGGGTAAATAGTAATCATGACTGCTAACATTCAATTTTGCACCCTATCCCTATAATCCCTACTTTTTTTCTCAAGGAAACCTTTCACTGTTAAGTCAAGTATTCCAAGCAGGATGTATGTGTGAAATGACTCAAATAAATAAAAAGGTTCCGACAGCAGCTTTTCCATTTTGACTTTGGGGAGAAAAAAGCACAAACAAAACAAAACAAACAAAAAAAACCCCTCAGCAATTCAGCTGCCATTTGAACTCATGTTTTAATATACTAGGCACTCTGTAAATTCGGTCACTGATGCTAGTGGAAAAGGAGTCATCAGCTAACTTGCACATTTTCAAATTGTATCCAATAATTAACAAAATCTTTTGATAATGCTGTGGTACCTTCTTGGATTTTTGATTGTATTCCCATTCCACTAGATCCTTGTGTTTTGTTCTTTGGGTTGGAGGACTTCATGGTTTGCATATCTCATGAGAAAACTGCATTATGGTGAGAGTTACAGTTTCCTTCTCCCTACTAATACTCTGCGTGTCAGAGTAAAACACATAAAGTAAACCAAACTTAAAGTAAATAAACCTTCTGTCCCCAAACTCCAAAAACATAAGAGGCACTGATCTTTCTCTAAAGCATCATTTTAGCTTTGAAACATTCAGCTTTATATGTAGAGGAACCCTTCTCTTTAGGCACATTTAATATTATTCCATGCTATCACTTACTAAATAAATGTACAAAGTACCAAGGCTAGACTTGTGTTTTCTTTTCTTGCCACATATAGAGGAAGAAACTTTTTTGATAGAACAGAATTAAATGATTCAATATCAAAAAAGAATGTTTGGTACTTTTTCTGGAGATTCAACATTTTTTTCAAGTCATCTACTTCATAAAAGCAATTCAATATTCTCATGTACTATTTGTGCTGGTGATTAGCAAGGGCTGCTAAAAATAAGGATGAACCTCTGCATATGTTATCATAGTGTAAAGAATCTTTCAAAACTAAATAAAATTTTTCCTCAGGTTGTTTTTTTAGGAGCAAGGACTGTTTGCTAATGGATGTTAACACAGGACATAGAAATTAACAAATCACTGTCCACGGTAGATCTGAAACACTATTTTGTGTGGTGTTATAGAACTCTTGACAAAACAGTTGTCAGATATTGACTCATTTAGAGAATTTTTTTATCCAAGACATTTAAAAACACAAAATTAGGTAGATGAGATCTACTTTGGTTTTAGTTAAAACCAATTAGATAATAGCAAATTTCTAATGAGAACTGTCATTGTTTTGACTGCAGAGATATTTTCAAAAGCTAATTTCATAGTATGTACATTTAAAATATTTTAACTTGGTCAGATAGTGTGCAAAAAAAAGGTCACAGAAAGCTGGTCATGTAAATTCAAATATGAGTGTGTAAAAGAAATCAAAATACACGTGACATATCTTCCAACATCACCCAGCTTGTTCTAAAGATGAAGGGAATGCAAATGCAACTGCCATAGGCAGTTAGAAATCATGATTTAGATAAACAGTGAATGGCATTCAGGTATATATCTACCAATGAATTCTGTGAAACAGAATGAATTAAATAGAACAATTCTAGTCAGAAAAAAAATCAAAATAACAGAAGTTCGGTGAGTAAAGTCATTCCAGAAGTTGTTCACTGATAAAAACTTAGGAAATTTTACTATTAAAGATGGTTTATGCAGCTGAATCCTCTCCAAGAGCTTTAGTGAAGACCCTTGGGATCCTAAGATGCAAGGTACTGTTGAGATTCAAAAGGATATATAGGATCCTGACATGCTTGGGCTGTGAAATATTCAGTGTAACATGTAAACAAGTAACTGAAATAAAGAGAAACCACAAAATGAAAAATAGCTCAATATGAGTTTGAAACAACTTTCCATATATATCCCTCAGATTCTATAAGAGACTGCATTACAGTGTTCCATCAAAATGGACAGGGAATAAATGTTTTAAAGTATGTAACACTTGCATATAGAAAACCGTAAAAGTAAAGTCAGAGTGGATACAGAATGAATGAGCTGTCCAGCCAACTGGAGATAATGATCTATCTATAGTTATCTAAATTTTAATTCTTGTCTTTGGAATCACATGCTTAAGTAAGTGAGAATGAAGAGATTGAGTTGCTGGTAGTAAGAGGCATCAAATTCCTTAAGGATGAGCAGAGTTACGATTCAGTTCAGGCCTTCAAAATACCTAGGTTCTTGGAGAAGTAGTGATGAATTGAAGAACCTTGTGATGGCTTTCAGAATAATAAGGACAAAACTAACAGAAAGGATGAAAAGAATTTTTAGGCCACCTTCAATTTCACACAATATAAGGACACTACTATACTCTTAATTAAAAAAAATAAAATTCCAATTTCAGTAATCTATAAAGGAACAAGAATTAACATAAAACATGCTGATGAAGCAAGTGGTACAAACAAATGCTTCCCTTGAGGCAGAAGCCATCAGAACTACTGTTTTCCTAGAACGCCCCCCCACCCTAACATCTTACCTCTGCAGTTTGGCTAGATCAGCAGAGACAAAAAAAAAATCAATTTCTTGGTGGAGGAATCCAGAATTGATTGTCTTCAAGTGAACACATTTTTCTTCAACATGCATATAGAGATACAGCGAATAAGGGGGTACTCTATCTTCTGTTGGGCTACAAAGGCATCTGGTTATGATTTTTTCAGTCAGCCTCAGTTAAGTCATTTCAGTTGTTTTGCTGGAAGTAATTTTTTTGTAGTTTTGATGCGTGGTAAGTAGTATCTGGGATCTACCACCAATATAGAAAGGATTTCATGAACTGGGGGGTTCCCCCTAAAATCTGAAGTGGATGTTTATGCTAAAAAGATTAAAAGATAAGTTTTCTCATTATGATCTCTAATAGTATTGTAATAGAGGTTATTATGTAGATGTTGGGCTTGTATGTAGATTTGTAGGCCTCTTGAAAGTCTTGGCTCTCTTTGAACAGCTGAAGGAGATTCAAAGCATTCAGAACTCATTCAAGCAAATCCTGAGGGGTGAGGATGAGGAGTCACAGAGTTGTTTATTTATAAACTATAGACCTTACAAACTGATATTGAACCCAGATAAATCTTTTCTGGAGGTAATCAGAGAAGGTAATCATTTTTCCAAGTGTCAAAATGCAAACTGAGAGATTGTTGCTTATCTCTTTGCTATGCATGTCCTTCTTTTAGCCACATATCCTCATCTACAACACTCGGATTATATAGAACTGATCATAATCTGTATCAAAACTTCTCAAAATAACTACAGAACTTATATGATGGCCATAAGAAAGAATTATAATTGCAGTATGTTTTGCATTTTTTACATAGAAAAAAAGATGGATGACCATCAGATCTGTGTGCCAGCCACAAAAAATTAGACTTAAATGCTGTTAGAGATTATGAAAATTTATGCTAGTGTAAACAGTATACAGTGGAGTAAACTGTTTAACCAGTTTAAAGCTGTCTTCCACATTTGGGGAAAAGTGATACTCAAAAGTACCTGAACATATTTGAAATACCATGGACAAATGTTGCCTACAAAGTTTCCAGTTACAGCTGTCCAGGTAAGATGACCGTACAATTTCCTTGTTATAATACTTAGACGGAAAAGTGAAAAACATGCTTCATAATTTGCTCATGGTGCAAAAAAAAGAAGATATAAGATATAATTGAGTTATCGTCTTTGTATTATCTTATTTATCGAAACTTCATTTGAATGATGGAAATCTAAAATTAAAATTTCCCAGGTCTCATGTAAAGGAGAAGATATTTAGTTCAGCAAGTAATCTTTTTAGAACATTCTCACACAACACTAGGATTTCTTGGTACAGCTACACAAATACATCAGTTAACAAAAAAGCTAAAAAAGCTACGAAAGAGAGAGAAAAATTCTTGTCATGCAATGTGCCTAGTTTAGTTGACAAAAAAATTCAAGTGTTCCAGAGGCTGGCACAGTTGCTTTCTGCTTACGATAAAGATGATCTCAAGCATTAACAAGGACTTGCTTTTCAACCATAAAAAATTATCTGAAAAGAAGACAATTCTATGGAATATTTTGGAAGCAATCAACCGAGGGTCATAAACTGCAACTTGGTTTAAAAGAAATAAAATGATCTGATTTTGAAATAATTTTTAAGGAATAATTTTTGAAAGTGTGATATTTTTGGCATGCTTTTATCCTTGTCTATTTACACAGCATTTTATAGTAGAGTGACAATATCCCCACTTGCATTACAGTCGAGACAAAATTAAATCTTTGTGTTACAATTGAGGCGAAAGTGTTTTAATACTGTAAGACCATAAAAGAAGCAGATTTCAGGGTTGACATCTGGATTGCCCTACTGGATGATGAATTTATTCCTGCAAACACCTCATAGCATATGCTGTAGTTCTCTAGGGAGACCTCAGGTGATACAATTCTCATAGGAAGAATGCTTGTTAAAAATAAATATGCTAACTTCCAACTTGAATAAATATCAACATAGTAATATAGGAATGAGAGCTCCACAGTAAATGGAAAAGTAGTTTTCTCTTATTTCTTTCTATCAAGATAGTTTTCAAGAAGTAGCTTGAAAATCAATCAGACAAGCTCAAGGACAGAAATCAGCTGATCAAGAAATATAAAATAAAAATGAAGACTAATGAGATGCAAAAGAATATGCATGCACTCCAGAGAGAGATAATGTTCAGGCGTCTGTTCAAGTTTGAAGCAGCAGGCTATTCCTAAGCTTCTTCACAGAGAAAAGCCTAAGATAAATGTTCAGTTACCAACACATTAGATTTTGCAGAGACCAAAATTAGGAAACGTCTGTTTCATGTACACAGACTAATGAAAAAGAAGGAACAATATGTGTCTATGAAGTTGATATACAACACTGTAAGAAAACAGCATGTTGCTTTGAAATGAAACTATGGTTTATACTGACAGAAATAAAAAGAAATTCCAGTATTTGAGATTTCTTATTATACAGATCAGAAAATGTTTTGTACTTGACGGAACTCCAAAAAGGAGTTGGCAAAATTTACTGTAGTATTATTTTTCCTTCTAATCACATGTAAACTGTGAATTTAACTGGTATTCCAAATCAAAGAAACAAGTAAAGGCAGAGGCGTAGCAGGAAGGTATTGGAACATAACAAGATTTCAGATGACACAAGACAGTGCTAGCAGACACCCAAACACACTGCTATCTGGCATCAGAAAGAGATCTATTGCTGTTGTCACAAGAGAAAAAAATGTTATATGAATTTCTCAGATCACAGAAAATTAATAGGCTTAGTGTCATGCAGACTGGGTTTATCTATCAGTCACCAGCCTGTACAACAAAGAGAGGAACTTTTAGAGACTAACGACCATAACTACTAAGATTCAACAATTGAAACAAACAAGATTAAGAGGTTTTTATATCTATGGAGAAACTACGGCCTACTATAACTCCCACAAAGAATGACAATTAAAGCAAACACTGTGTACAACACATATAGGGTCTTCCTACCTGCAATGTAAAATTTACACTTTCATGAGTAGAACCATCTTTTTGGGAGGAACTACAAGAGGAAAATGAAATAGAAAAGTTCTCCAGCTAACACATAAATCTCTCCTAGCTTTTCGTCTTGTAGAATATGAAAAGATTCCAGCTCTTTATATCTGGTTCTCAAAACAGAAGGAAAATCCAATGCTCTTTCAAATAAAGAAAAAGACTGATAAAGATTGATATTCCATTTCTCCCCTTTTATGCCTAATATATTACTCTTTGGCAGTCTTTTCAACAATTCCTTCTTAAAGATTCTCAAACCTTTTAGTAATTTCTTCACCTTTCCCTAAATATGACCATACTGCTAATTACTGAGTGAAATCCAGGTAGAACAATGGTGTTTTCCATTTTCAATGTACCAACCTCTTACACTCCAACACTGTTTAGAAGACGTGGTGAAACATTCAAATCACAAAACACTTGACAAAAAAATGGGAAGTTTAAACTTAAAAATAAATATTCTATACTGAATACTCTGGTGAGCTGTAATTATAAAACATCATATTGTAAAAGACATACTAAGTACTGCTCCAAACATAGGTACACCTTATTATGAAATACATAGTAATTATTATGAAACACCGGTAGTTAAACATTCATTATGAAAGGATTGTTATGAAATAGAAATCTTCTTAATAAGACATTCTAGGTGGAAGCTATTAATTTAGTGGCATACAGTCCAACAGTTTCACAACACCAGGACTGAAAAATACATCAGCTGTGCAATACCTAACATATAATGTGTGCTGAAAATACATACCACTATGCTGCAAAGTCCTCTTCACTACCACACTTCAAAGTATCTCTCTTTACATGACAGATACATTTTGTGAATTGTATTTGCAAAAAACTCTTTCACTTTTGAATAACATTCTTCTCTCTGTTTAGTATTCAGCAGGAGATTTAATTTTTAACTTAGACCTGCTTCCCTATATGAGGGATAGTGTTGGAAAATGCTATCACATACTATTAAGTCATTCTGTATTATTAATAAAATCTGTAGATTGTCTTACATAGTCCTACATCTTTTATTTCTAAATGTGTTATCAATATTTGATTGTACAAGTTAAGAATTATTGAAAATCTCTAGATCTGAAGGCTAATATAAATTTAGGTGTAAAAAAGGTATCTTATACAACTTTACAAAAAACCAAACCTCTGCTCAGTATAAAACATATTTCGTATTGCTTTACAATAAAGATAATGTTTCCAATTATATGAGGAATTTATGGTGCTGTCTACAGAAACAAGTGAAAAAAAATTTCAGCAGTATTGTCTACTATCTAGTGCTTCTGTATAAAAATAAACATTATTTCCAGTTCTACTAGAGAGCTCAAGTGGCTGAATTGCTTAATTAAAAAAAAAAAAAGGGCTTCAAGACAATCTATTTTTCCTAAAAAATATGTCAAGACACATTTTCAAAGCACAAGTAAGAACTCAGCCATACAACTCCTACTAACATTAGTGGGAGCTGTCTGTCAAAAGCGCTGTGCATCATACTGAATATGTCCTTCAGTAATAACAGTAGGGTTAAAACTTTTGGACATACACATAAATATTTTACATGAGGCATTTCAGAAGATAAGTTGTGATTTATGCTCAGCTGTGCTCAGATGTGCTTTCAGAGGTATCTGTATCGCAGGAACACCTCAGAAATGAGTGTACTCTCTGGTTATATAGTCCACTAAAATCTACTGTTCTTTCAAGAAACTTTCATCATAAGTCTTGCTCTTTAAAGCAGACTTTTGAAGAAGGTACACAGCAAAGTTATTCATTACACATTATGTTTCAGTGTTATCTATATTACTTTAACAGCTCATGTACTTCATGAGCTAAATTACTTTTAAACTGGTTTCTGAAAATATTGCTTCTCCCTAGTAGAGGAATGATAAAACTTTCTAAAATGAAACAGAGAGTATCAAAGACAGATGGAGAATCCTGATACTAACTACAGCACAATATAAAAAAGAAAAACATGAAGATTCTACTGTGAACCACAGAATGAAACCATAGGAATCTCAGGACTGAAGTGAGATTGCATTATCAACTCAAACAAAAAGACCCCACCATATTAAGAAATAAAAGACATTACAGTTTATATGCATTTGATTAAAAAAAAATTACAAGTGACTACTAGGAGGAATCTGCAAAAGAGGTTAATTTATAACCCCAGGAATCGCTGATTTACTATTCTGATTGGTTTTATTTTGTTGTCGCAACAAAAGCCAAAGTTACATGTAAGACTACTTCTGTGAGCATCTGGACTCAGACTTAATAAATTAACAAGGAAAATTTTTTTTTCTGCTTGGTTGTGTTGAAGAAAATAGATTAAAAAGTGCTATATAAAATCAATTTATAATTTAAGAATTAATGTATTCAGCTCCTTAATTTCAAAATCTCAACTAAGCTTCCAAATATATTCCACTCTGAGACTTTAAATTCTGTGAGGTATCTCAGGGATAGCATATAATTAAAAAAAAAAAACAAAACCAAAAACTACCTACTGTTACCCTACTTCTAAGATATTAATCTACATAAACTGTTTTGTATAGAGGTAGAGGCCCAGTTTGGACATCTAGACTTAACATGGGCAACTAAGTACTCAGTTTGAGATTAAGCACCATAGCATAAAAAGAAATTGGGCTAACAAAATAAATCATGTCAATTATGTTTCTAAACACAAACATATTGGGAAAAGATATTTTGAAAACTTTCTAGTGTTTCTAAATTTGTTAATAAAAGAAGAAAGCTAGCTAGCATGCTCAGGACTTAGTGACATAAACTGGAGACTTAGTATGGCAGTGGAGAATATTAATAGTGAGAACCCTCATCATTAATTATTCTTCTGTACATCATGAAGTTTAAATATAAGAGTATGAAAGAAAATTTTTGTGACTTTTGACAATTATTAGTAAGAAAAAAATGGTAACAATTGCCAAAAAAATCACAAAAGTTGACATGTTACCTGGCTATGACAAAGAGCACACAACTGACACCCAAGTAAGCCAGCAGAATATACATCCAGATATCAGGGGAGAGAGGATTCAGGAAGGAGAAGACGCCCGGGTTTGTACCATTGGGCTTGCGGTACAAAATACTTATTCCAAGAGTCATAAAGGGCTTGGAAAAGTCGATGACCTTCTCACGAACATAGGTAATTGCCAAGGGTGCAACTGCAAGGTCAGCTTTCTGTTAACAGAAATACAAAAAGAGAAACAGGCCATAAGTCAGAAGAAACAGGTTGAAGCAGACAATCAAATTATGCAAAACACAAACTGTATATGGAGGAGGTTTGTTCTTGTACTATGTAGCCTGAAATTTAAAACTCTCTTTTCCCTGTGAGTAAGGAAATAGATTTATTCTACCTCCTCTTTCCTAAACTGACATAGCAGTATTTAGAGAAAATTAAAAGCACTATTAGAGGGGTAGAAAGGAAGGAAATTGTTGCATCTTGCAGAAAACATGGACATATATTATCACATATTTTAAAACTTTTTAAAATGTACATTTCAACATTTGCCTTCTCTTGTCACTGCTTCACTGTGCACTTCAGAAACCAATATATTTGTAAAGCAGATGTGAATATGCTTGTACAAGTGTAGGGAAAAAGCAAGGACGCAGTTCTTCCTATTTTAGCATAAAAGAATTGCTACAAAATGAAGAGCATTTTAAAATTGAAAGTGCTACACCTGAAAGGCTGGTAAGTTCTAACAAAGTACAACTATTCTTACTAGTTTACGGGAATCACTACAAAACTTATAGATAGCTATTAATCAGTTGGAGCATTTAAAACTAAATCACATAATAGAATGCATTTTGGCAATTTCCATTTAATTTTAGTTATTGTGGCAATAATTCATGGATTAGTGAATAATCAATACTATTTTTTTAATCAAAATTTAATGGAAATCATAGTGACAAGAAACCTACAGCATCTACTACTCTGTCAACAGCTCTTGAAATACTCCTGTGTATGTGTGTATGTGTGTGTGCACATGCACATAGGAAAAGAGAAAGTTCAGAGTGAGAAATTGTACAATACAAGACTTGGAAAGTGGTAAACTAAGAATTTTTTGTAAACTATATGTAAATATAGATATGTAATGACAGAAATTATATGGCTACCATGGAAAACTCTTGCCCAAGTAATGTATCTCTGTAACATAGCTGCATATAACACCATTTTCAGAATGCCTGTTCTAAACCAAGGTACAGAGATTTTATTCCCAATAATATAAATTCATACATTTATGTATTTTTTGCTCAGTTGATTTTGTGCATACTGTGTAATCCTCAAAATCCCACACAATGTTGTAGCATTTCAGTGTTTCCTTTATTTTTGTTGTCTCACCTTACACAAAGTTCTGCTATGGTCTATTGATGTTATGAGCATTTATGCAGTTAGATCTACTGTAGTTAGTTACAATGTAAAACACTGTTGGCACTGTTCATTTAAGTTGGCAAGGGTTTACTGGTCAAAAAAATTATATGCACTTCATTTCCATTGGTATTAAGTACCTAGAGGTATTAATCAAACCAGCAAGGCTTTATTCCACAGTGGATGACTTTTTATAGACTGTGTATTATTGATGATATTTGAGCTGGTGCAGAAAAAAAACAGTAAAGTAAGAAACTTAAATTAATTTGCATTAAAGTCATCGATCAATATGTAGAAATTTGCAAAACATAACAAACTATGTGAAGCAAATAGCAGATCCTAAGAGTCTGAAGCCAATTCACTAGAAACTGTCAGCAGATGCAGCTGGACAAAGACAGAGAAAACAGATCTTTTGGAAGGCTATTGGTAGTTATGAATTTTGGTTTTATATCTTTAACAGAATCTTAGTGAGTAACAAATCATTTCTTTTCAAAAATACTACAGGAAATCCAAACTTTGGTCATTGGAAACAAAATCATATACAACTGAATATAAGTTATAGCTATCTCTAATGGAGCCAAGTTACAGATGAAATTAGAAAAATAACTGATCAAGAAATAATATGTCTCATGTGACAGAACAGGACAATCAGATATCCCAGCTTGAGACCACAGATACAAAATTTATGCACATAACTTGACATCTCAAGATTCTCTTCTGAGCTTTAGTAATTCAGTTTCAATATTCTTGAACTAGAATATTACTGTAAGAAGAAAAATTAAGCATCTGACAAAAAGAAAATCCAGAACCTTTACTACCTGAGGAAAAATAGCTGCTAGAAATACTGACTTAAAAATGTAATGTTGCCACATGTAACCACTTTTGTTAATACATATTATGTCTGAAATACTCAATTCTCCTGGTTATTGTTTCATTCTGAAAGCAGCACTACTTGAAAGTAAGAGAAATCAGGAGCCATTTCCAGAAATGCAGTACCAGGATCTCCTACACTTATATACAACAAAAAAATACAAGAGAATTTTCTGTTCTTTATTTCTCAGTATGAATTGGAGAGGAATGGTGTAAAATTAGGATTTTATCAATCTACATTTAAGAACATTAACAAATTAGTACATTCTAAAATGGCTTTCTGATAAGTTCCATTTCAAAGAATATTTATCTCACTTGGCAATGATTGATGATTCCATTTTTTAGAATGAACGTATGCACGTTTCTATTCTTCAGAGGGAAAAAAAAGGTTTATCTATCTGAAAACACAATCTTAAATAGTACATATTCTTGACCTTAGAGTTCTTGAAATAAAAGCCGTTTTATGATAGCATCCAAGGACTAGTGACTATAAACTAGATGCTACAGAGAAAAATTCTGTGCCAACTAAAGGTTACAACAGCAAGTAGAAACAAGTAAGTCTGATGAAAACATTCCAACACAAGGTGCAGTCCTGAGCAAAATGAAAGTGTTGTACAGCCATACTATGTGCTGAAGGACTGCATTGCAGACGATAATTTGTGGTTGTGCATCTTTTCCCTTCCCACATTGCACCACCCCCCTCTGTGAACTCAGGACCTTCTGATAAGCCTTGACCAAACTAGCTGAAGGGTGAAGCTTCCACTGGTCATAAAGTGTCCCTTGGCAGCACTAGGACCTCTTGCATGGTACATGTGGGAACAATGGACCATAACAGCTGCCTGACCAAGGCGGGGACAAAGGATAAGCATTTATCTTCACAGCCATATAAAGCCTCTCTGTTTTGCTACTGTTTGCAGTTGTGAGATGTTCATTTGTTAACAAACAAATCAAGGTATCCCTGATTTATTTTCTGCTACAGAAGTGCCTATACCTGGTTTAAACCATCCTTCTTTGCTACTTCATTTACATTTTACTTCCAAGCAGCTTGTTGACTATTTTACATAAAGTAGTATTCAAAGAAAAAAGGGAGGACATTTTTTCATTTTTACAAGGCTGAAATTTAGTACATAACCTCGAAGAGGACAGATTTTAAAATTACACTCAATTCAATCTATGCATACAGTTACAAATAACTTCAGCAAGAAATCTGCAAGTAAATGTGGCGTAGTGCATGGTCATAGCATGGCATGCTATGTAAATGGGTATTTGCAGATATTGATGTTTTGTCTGTGAAAATTAACTTTGTAAAATATAACCCAGATAAACAATCACATTAATTTGAGAGGAAATGGAATTTTGGAAGCATTTTATGGCTTCTACTAATAACACTGGGGAAGGGAAGTACAAACACAGATTGTATTTTCTTTTGATGATAATTTTCTGAAAAGCTTTTGTCTCACCTATTTTACTCGAATGAAGAATTCAATCTAAACATGGAAACTGTAAAATGGCTAATAGTTATTTTTAATTAGACTCTACAACTACAGAATATTCAGCTATAGTAATGGAGTTTTTTAGCTAACGTAAATGGAGTCTTCCAGTAAGAATTTTGCTGCTAACATTTTGCATCAATGTAGCAACTGTGAATGATTATATTAAAAATGCAAGTGGAGTCATACGCTATCTATCTGAGTTGTTTATACAGTCAGTACAATCATATTGTAATTGTATAATATACACAAAACTACACATATACTGAAAATGCATTTTAGTAATTTTACTTCTATATAGGCAGCAATACACTTACTGCTAGTAATTACTTTTAAAAATAAAGGAATATACTTTTTTAAAAGGAAAAATTCATAAGGTTTCTGTTTAATCCACTATGCCACTTCAGCTTAAGATCCTAAGTCAAAAGTAAACTTCTTCAGCTACCTCAAATTTTTGGGATTATTAACCTGAGAGTTGAATTTCAGTTACATTCCCTTTGGATAAAATGCAGCCTTAAGATAAAAAGAGGAAGGCTAAAGCCCAGCTTCAATTCCTTAAATCTGTCTAACAGACTCAATGCACAGAGAGCTTATGCATTATTCCTGTTCATAGAAGTGCATTTCCCTGCCAATGATCTAAAAAACTAAGAACTGTAATTTGCTTTTAAGCTTACAGTCTATCTTAAACTGCCTTGTTCATGCTGCTACATTATAGAAAATGCACCCTGTGACAAGGTTTTGTTCTTGCCACAAGATCTTCATTTCCTTTGAATCCACTAGGATTTTATGAGGAAATTATTGCTAGTTTTAGTTTAATTAGCCACTTACATTACTTTGACATTAATTTTTTTTTCCATTATCTTTCCAAAAATCAACATATAATTCAGGTAGGAAGAGACATCAGAACATTTCTGTTCTAAGCATCTACATGATCAGACCAGGTTGCTCTGGGCTTTACTCAGTCAGTGTAGAAAACCTCGAAGGATGGCGACTACCTAACTTCTCTGGATAAGCTAGTCCACTGCTTGTCTATCCATGCAGTGAAAAAGTTTCTACAAACAAGCAGTGGAGCAGGTTGTTTAGAGAGATCATGCAATTTCCACCCTTGGAAGTTCTCAATATATGCTTGTTGCCTTTTGACTTCCTGCCAGGTTCCTCTGAGAAAAACCCAGATGAAGCTTCTTGAGAATCTCCTCACAGGTCCTGGAAAGCAGCTACTAGAAATTACTATCTTTGCCAAATGTGAGTAGCATACCACAAAGTACAAAAAATGTCCCTGTTTGATAGCTGAATTTAGATGTCATACCGTATTTGTAGGATCCTGACTTTTGTAATTTAAAATTAATTGTTAACAATATCAAATATAGGTGGAACAGCAGTTAGATGGAATAGCAGTTGTTACTTTATTAGCATAATAAAGTACTTTAACATAAGAAAGTGAGGTCTTATGACAGTTTCAATTGATACAGGCTCAAGTAACACATTTGAAATAGCTGTTGAGCTATTTCTCAATATTTACTGTTTAGCAACAAAAAGTTACTGAAAGACAGGTAGTTTACTCAGATTCATTTTACTGACACAGTAATATTACACAACTGTTTCATTTCTTTAGACTTTCTTATGTCAGCATGTCTAATTCTTTTCTTGGCAAAGTCTTGAACAGCTGTGATAACTAATGGTTGTTTCAGCTACAATCCCTTTAGAGTCTTTAAAGGAGGGTCCTGATCTAGTAGTCAACAAGATCATCTCCCTAGAGATCCAGATCTTCTAAACAAACAAACAAACAAAAAGGCAAAAGGTTTTGCAGAGGAAATTTGCCTGCTGTCCACCACTACAGAAACAACTTTTTATGTGAATTCAACTAGACAAAAATGTTTGGAATCTTACCTACACAAGTTTTATATAGGATAAAGCATATCTTTTGATCAACCTAGCACTGTCTAGAACTGGTTTTGGCATTGTTTTCTGTTTGCTCCTTTGTTATTATCTGAATAATGAGTCAAGGAAAAATGCTAGTACTAAACCATCAGGAACTCTCTAATTAGTTACTTTACATTATTTCCTCTTATTCAGGGTTAATCTAGTTATTCTAGTTATTCTCATTTGGCAATGCCAACATGGATCAGATTTAATAGCTGAAAAGATGTAATATGAATACTCATTCAAAACAGTCACAAGGTTTCTATCTGTTGATTTACAGGATGCTTTCACTAAAGTATTTTGCACCAACTTCAGTTTAGTCAACAGTTACAGAAATTGTATGTAAGAGGACTAGAGGCAGTAGACCACAAAACTGTATGTGGTTGGAAGATGGGTGACTATAAGTTTCAACAATAAAAAAATCTCAGACTTAATTCTTATCACTTCACTCTGGGAATTTTGCACAAAGGGCTGTTCTAATTCTTAGAAGAGCAAGATTCACATGCTCACAGAAAAAGTAAACTGTCAAAGACATTATTTACAAGACAGTGTAGATATTGTGGCTCAAAATACAGGAAAGAAAAACTCTCCCATTACAAAAACACGTAAGAGTACTTAAACTAAAATATTTCAGTTCTTCTTCGCTGTTTAATACTCTTTTTCCCTAATGTTATATTTTTTACTAGAGATGGCAACTAAATATTAAAATATCAGACATCATGCTCCAGCACAACTTCCTGAAATAAAGTACAGAGGTAACATTGATTCCTTGTTTATAGCTAGCATTTTTATCATACTTTCCAGATTGACTGCAAGTCCATGGAAGTGTTGGGATTTTTTTCCAGTTGCTAACCAGCTGTGTCACCTAGACCTTTAGTTACTGCACTCAGAAAAAAAACCAACCTATTACTTTTCATTTTGACATGAATTCTGTTCTCAAACAGATGAGGTTTTATCAAATTGTTTCAGTGAATTCATTTCATCATGCAATAAAGTTTGACTTGCGACAAATTTGACTTACTCCCACTTTTCTGTATTACTTTGTCATCTTCAATTTTTTACAATGGAATCAAAATGATTAATAAAACTTTTGTATAACATTTGGATGAAAGTAGATCACTGCAGGATATGCCACCACTTACTGATTAACAGTTCTCAATTGATAACTTTTGAAATTTATCATCAGCTTAATTAATTAATGGGATAAAACCTATTAATATGGACAAAATCAACCTCCTGTACACTCATTCCCCTCACCTGCATTTTGATGCAGGCATGACAAGGACTAGACTTAATTTTTAAAAGAATCCACACTCTGGAATTCTCAATCAGGAATTAGATGCCAGGGTCTTACTTGAATTAAAAATGATCATCATTATAAGCAATTACAAAAAAAAAGGTCTTTTTAGAAAACTCCCTCAAATATAAAATAAAAAACAGTGGTGGTTTTATATTGTGTATAGTGTTAAAACCTTGTATATCATACAATGTTTTACATGTCCCATAATTACAACAAAAATGGCTAATATAATAAAGATTATATTACTCAAAAATATTGTCACAAATATAAGAAAGAAAAATGTTAGCAGTATTTTTATGCAGTAGATCCTGATTTAGTTCTGTTTTGCCTAGGGTATATATAAGCTTGCTCATTTGAAAAACTTATTATATTTATTTAAATTCAATAAAGTTTATCCAAGCTCTAGTAATTATTTAAATATTGAAGATACAAGGATAAACTTATTAACAATCAGCTTTAATGAAAATAAAATGTAAATCCTGAGGATGAAATCTGTGGTGGTTGAGTTAAAATGTTTCTGATATTTATAAGATGAAATCTATTCAGCACTTTAAAATGTCATTGCTGTTATAATTTATTCCTTGGTTTATGTGACGTTTTGCTTCATTCTAGGAGACAAAGGTGAACAGAGGGGTGCAAATACATAATGAATAAGAACACACAACATGACAAGAAAAAACATTGGTCAGCATGACAGGCAGATGTAGACAAATTCCTTCCTAACCACTGCCCAATTAGAAAGTGGATGGATAGCTGAGTAACATTATCCATGTTACTAGAATCTCATGCAGCTCAGCAAGGTCAAATGCATGGTCCAGCACTTGGATTGGGGCAATCCCAAGCACAGATACAGGCTGGGTGGACAATAGATCAAAAATAACCCTGATGAGAAGGAGTTGGGGTTATTGGTGGACCAAGATCTCAGCATGACCCAGAAAGGTGCACTTCCAGCCAACACATAAAGCCAACTGCATCCTGGGCTGCATTAAGAAGACTGAGCAAGGTGATCCTCCTCCTCTAATCTGGTCTTGTGAGACCCCAAGGGGAGTACTGTGTTCAGCTCTGCTGCCCCTAGCACAAAAAAAATATCTATTGGAAAGAGTCCAGAGGAGAGACATTGAGTTTGATCACAGTGTTGAAGCACCTCTTCTGTGGAGACAGGTTGATAGAGCCTAAAGAAGGGAAGGCCTTAGGGACACCTTAAAACAGTCTTCCAATTCCTAAAGAGGGCTTACAAGAAGATTGGAGAGGTACTTTTTACAAGGGTATGTAGTGATAGGACAAGGAGGAACTTCCTTAAGCCGAAAGATGGTAGGTTTAGATTAGATATTAGGAAAAAATTCTTTACTAATAAGAGGCACTGGAATAGGCTACCCAGAGAAGCTGGGGACTCCTCATCCCTGGAGGTGTTCAAGGCCAAGTTGGATGGGGCTCTGAATAACCGGACCTAGTGGAAGGTTTCCTGCCAATGGCAGTGTTGTTGGAACTATATGGTCTTCCAAGTCCCTTCCAATGAAAATCATTCACAATTAAGTAATCTTAATCAGTTAAGATTAAGCTAAGAATCAGTTGATCTTTACTGAGTTACTATATTAGTGATCCTTGCTTGATGTCTGCTTAGCATTCGATGATACTCATCCAGATTGACAGTTCCAGGTCTGAACTGGTACAAGAGAAACAGGTACATGCTGGAATAAGTATAGCAAAGTGTTATGGAGATGATTAAGAAGTTTGAGTATCTGCCAGTTGAGGACAAACTTGAATGAGCTGTGACTGGTTAGCTTGAAGAAGAGAAGGTTCAGGGAGATCTGATGAAGGAATACAAATAACTGAAGGAGAAGTAAAGAAGATGGAGTCAGAAACTTCTTGGTAGTACCTAGTGAAAGAAGAGCTAACAGGCACAAATTGAAATGCAGGAAATTCCATTTAAAGATAAAAAAAAACCAAACGCTTTTTATTTTAGGAATAGTCAAACACTGGAGCAGGTTGCCCAATGAGGTTGTAGAGTCTCCATCCCTAAGGACACTCAGAAGTTGACAGAACATGGCCCTGAGCAACCTGCTCTAGCTGACCATGTTTTGATCAGGGATTTGGATGAGGTGATATCTAGGGTCACTTTCAACCTCAGTGATTCTTTGATTCTGCAGTTCAAGTCATTTCTCTTTCCAGTTCTCTAAACTCATCCCTGTAACAAAACTGCAGTTTTATTTCTATTCTGGATGTAGACAAAATCTGCAACTAGTGAAACTAGTTTGCATATAGTCTCCTGGTTTCCCAACAATATTACAATATTCCCCTGTTAAGGTACAAGCAGTAGATAAAAAAGATAAAATCCTTCTTACACTTACAAAGACAACCAGAAATTGCTGAAATATCTAAGCTCCTACTGCTCTTTCAGCAAAAGTCTATCACCCTTATGCAGGTCTCTAATAGTAACTGGATTACTCCAGAGAAGAGCAATGACACCGTACTTCTGTGGTGGCTTTTCCTAACTGTACCATCTTTTTATTATTATTACACTGTGCCAATAATATAAGTTTAGGTCCTGCACTGGTCTTGCTGTTACATTTTGAAATTATGAAATCTACAGTATTTCAATAGGTCTTTTGAGAGCCAGAAGGGTTACTTTCAAACTAGTTTGACAATCATAAGCCATGGAAGTGAGAGGGCTGAATGGTGCATGTGGTATCTTTTCTATCCAGAAAAAAAATGTTTAAATACTAATAAAAAAATCAATTACCATGAATTTCAAGAATGACTTTTGATACATTTTTGACAAGACACTCATTCTAGAATAAGTGTAGCAATCTTTACAAATTAATCCACATATTACAAAAAAATCTAGCAAAACACAAGTGGCTTTTTAGTAACAATGTATTTTCCGTACTATAAATTAATGTTTTACTTCCAATAACAGATTATTGAATACACTTCTAAAGCAGAGCAAGAAGTAAAAAATCTTCCTTCAAGTTTAATACTTTTCTTTGAACTTGACCATATAATCTTAAAAGAAAACTTTTAACCATCTATTTTTCATTACGCGGGGTTTTTATATAAAATATGGCCTCAGTATGTCATTTATTTATCCAGTATCCAGAGTTAAAAATCTCTAACAGGTATCTATACTGTTTCACAGTTTCTACTAGCACTTTATGAGTACCGTGTCCCACTGATTCACATAAAAATACACAAACATCCTTTACAAGCCCTTAAAGTTGGTATGCATATTTATGTGTGTGTGTATATATATAGATATTTTTCACACTAACATATGTTATCAGGAAGAGAAGTTGGAAGAGAATCTTTGGAAGTTACCACACATCACTGCTAATCATGCCCTCAGAGGTCAGGAAATAGCAGAAAAATTGACTGTGCAGATCAATTTCAAAGTATTGCCACAAAGTAACACGATTTTCTTCCTAACACACAGAGAATCATTTTCATTTCATGTATTTTGGACTTAACTAAGGCTGCACTTGCTGTCTCTTTTTTCAACTCTGACTATTTGACTTTTGTATAATTTCCTTAAACAACAGAATTATCTTAGATCTCTAAGAATACCAGATCATACTTAATACCTTTCAGTTTCACAAACATTATGTTGTATTTTGAGCATCATTCCCAGAGACACATCTCCTGTCAGCACATCCTGAAACTGTTTTACCAAAATGGTGCCTCAATGAAAATTGACCTACTCAAGGTTTCCACGGTCCCTTCTCCCTACCTTCCATGAAAAGTTCACTTTGAGATATGTAGAAATTCTTTGGAGATGGGTAAAAGACAAATTACAGCATAGAGCTTTTGAACTTAATTTTGTTTTGGATCTTTGCAGTGATCAAGTACTGTACACTGAAGTAAAGTTATTGTAGAAACATATAGAATGAAGAGATTCATGATAAGCTCAAAAAATAACTTGCTGAGAATGAAGAGATTCATGATAAGCTCAAAAAATAACTTGCTGAACATTTTACATTAAAAACAAAATTGTAAATCCCCTCCTTGGAGGAAAAGCACATATTTGAAGAGTCGTTTCATCAATTTTCTCCAGGTAACTTAATTTCTACTAAATTTCAACCCCAGTGATCAAACTTTTCTAAACCAGGACAGACAGAATAAAAATGTAGACACCTGATTTTGCCTAATAAAAGAGGTAAGTCCCAATGGAAATGAACCCTGCTATTAGAGAATTCTAATTTTCCCATGTATTTCACATCAACAGACATATCATAGAAACAATAATCCCCCTGTTATTTTCTACCATTCTTCACTATCATTATAGTAACAAAAGTGAAAGATCAGATAAATGTATGAGGATATGAAAAACGTAATACTTGTAAGAATACAGCCCTGGATCCTGAATCCAATCAGTTCCTAATCATTGCTGTAAGCATAGATGATGCTTGAGCTAAAGAGTTATTGTTTGGATTCTCATTTAAAAAACTTCATGCCACTGCCTTGATGGCAATGCAGTGAAAATTAATTCCAATTAATTCCAATTATTCACTGCACAGTTTTTCTCTCTAACTGAAACCTAATAATTTTATATAACCAAGTGCTTTCACCAGGCATGTCCATAATACCTTAACTGTAAAAAACCATTATTTAGGAGAAAAACATTACTTAGTTAAACAGACAAGAAAGTAATATTCCCTTACTCTTAGTGTCAAGAAATTTCAACTGAACTACCCCCTGAGTACAGATCTCCAGAAAAAATCCCACACATCTCAGAGCACTTAAAAGACCTTGTTGTCAAAGTCTCTGACCACTTCTGGTGTCAAATAACTGAGAATGTACTTGAAATTTTTCATCTAGTTTCTTTGGGAAACATAGGACATGATCAGCTCAAAAGATCCCAAATTAACATTTATAAGCCTCAAGAAAAAGTGTATACTTTGTTATTCTCTGTTCCTTACTGTAACATTAGAAATATTGCTAGGCCTTGCTTTACTAAATGCAGACTGGAAGTTCCTTGATTTTTGGAAAACAAGTTGCTCACTTTCAACTGCTGTTTTATTGAAAAACTTCATCTTCAGTCTGTCCCATACTTGAAATCAGTAACAATGCAATAGGGAATCCTCATACGCACATATATGTTCCTAGCTGAATTAAGGCACATGCTTTGCACACTTGGTCTAAACTTCTGTCTTAGGCAGAACTACTTTGGCATATTAGATTACTGAGGGGGATTTTTATCATTTCCCTGGCATTTTTCATGGGTTTATGCATTTCTATCTGAAGTTTATATTCGGCATAACATTGCTGAGTTAGGATCTGTTTGCACATTCTTCCATGAAATATCATACACATCCTTTAATAGAGAGTGACAAAGTAACCATGAAAACTATAATCTTCTGAGTATAGATATTAATGTTTACCAGTTAGTTTGAAATAGCAGTAAAACTCTAGCTACTAATGACATTCTATGGTAATGTAGAAGACCATCTCTTTATATTTCACTTTAAAGAAAAAAACAAACAAAAAGGAACAGAAGATGTATAGTATGGCATATCTGAGTGAATTACATTGATAAATTCAGACATGAAAGATATTTGAAGCGAGGTTCTGTGAACATATACAGTTTGCTTTAAGTGAAAAACAGAATATCAAGCAACAAAAGAGACATGCATAGCTGCTTGTCAGGGACACACTGCTGCTTATGCAGCTTGGGATAAATTACATTGGAAAAAAAGGTCAGAGCACATGAAATTGTGGTTTAATACATTAACAATTAAACTGAAAAGAACAAAAAGCACAAGTGATATTTTCTGGCATATTACATATTATCATAATAAATTATCCTCTAGCCCCCATGACAGATTTCACACAGAAATAAAATGCTACTTTAATGAGGAAAAGGAAACATGCAAACAATTACTGGTAGAAGATATGAATACTTAAGACAATAAACAAATACATGAAAGGTATGTTACAGGCGCTTAACAGTTAAAAAATCATGGGTGCTATATCACGACACAGAATAACTGTAAGGAGTTAGAATACTATTTTGAAATATTAAATAATGCAAATTAGTATCTTTGTTTATAGAGATGGTTGTGCTGGGAAACTGCCAGCATAGCTTAACAAATTTAACTAATAATGATTACTGGAAACTCAGAGAAAGGAGCTTCAGCATAGAACAGAGATACTTATCAAGAAATAAAAGTGATCTCAGAACAGATGGCCTTCAAATGCCTAAACAGAGAAATCAGGAGAGAGATAAGTTATAAATAAAAAATAAAAAAGCTGAAAATACCAACAGATAAGGATAAGAAAACTGAAATAGAACAGCAGTATTTTATTTTATCTTCTATACAGAGAATACAGAAAAAAGTGAATTGTGTTTTGTTGGGTTTTTTTAAAAAGAGGGCAAATAAAAATAAAAGAAAATGCCAAGATACTAGAAAAACATTAAAAACAAGGTCAGTCAGCAGAAATTCATAGTCATTCAGCTTACCACCTATCTATATTCACCAGTCGCTGGTTCAAGCAACTGTAGCTGAACTGCAAACTTGCCAAAACACTATGTTGTTTATGGAATATTGCCCTCAAAACATCATCTTCCCTAAGTGTCAGAGGTCAAATTTATTACAGGTACAATACATCTAGCATAAGGGAAATTTTCATCAAATGACACCTTAGATTCAGTTGTGGATGCTAGCTTGGACCTAAGGTTTGAAAAAAATTTAACTAAGTCTCACATATTTTGTCAGAAATGTTGCTTAAGTTTTGTACTTACAAGGAGCTTAGACACCTAATTAATTATTATATATTAAATAATAATTTAAGTTCCACTTTTGTAATGTAAAAGTGCTCAGTGTATCCAATGTAAACTCATAGAAGAAAAGGAGAAATTATTATATAGTGTGAAAGCTTTATAGCTGAACAAGGCATTTTGTAATGAAATCTATGAGAAAAGAAGACTTAGAAACTCTAAAATCAAGATAGATTTATGTATTCTGAAGGTGAAAACCATTTGAAGATAAGTAAAATGTTACACCTTCTGCTGAGCTGAGTATTTATATTGCTGTCACTGATATCCATTCAAACTAAAACACAAGTGGTTTGTGAGTGCTCAGAGTTTAGTGTATGTTATTATATCTTTTATACTGAGCTATATTACTTCAGTGTATTAAAGATGAGTCCCACCAGAAACAGTGGTGTACTAGTGGGTTTGAGTCCCACCACAACTCCTGGTGTATTGGTGTGCTTGAATCCCATTAGAAGGGAAGTGAGTCCAACTGGAATTCCCTTGATATAAGCTTATAAACCTGTTACATTATCTACACTTACATGATAACTACATGCTGTAAACCAACACCCTCAGGGCCTTTCCTGACAAGCAGCTTTCCAGCCCCTGTCCTCCAAGTTTGTAGCATTGCATTAGATTGTTATGACACAGGTGCAGGTCCCAGCACTTGGCCTTACTGAACCTCCTATGATTGGCCTTGGCCCATCAATCCAGACTGTCCAGATCCCTCTGCAGAGCCTTCGTACACTCCTGTTTAACTTTGTGCCATCTGCAAACTGACTGAGGGTGCACTTGATCCCCTCATCCAGATCATTGATAAAGGTGTTAAAGAGGACTGGCCACAGCTGAGACTTGGGGAAAGCCATCCAATCCATGAGCAGCCAGTTTCTCCAGGAGAATCCTGTGGGAAATGTCACCAAAGACTTGACTAAAGTCTAGGTAGATAACGTCCACAGCTTTTCCCTCATCCATTAAACAGGGCACCTGGTCACAGAAGGAGCAGGACCTGCCTTTCACAAACCCATGCTGCCTGAGCCTCATGCCCCTGGTTGTCATGCACATGCCCTGTGATGGCACTCAGGCTGGACTCAGGTCCATGACCTGACAGAGAAATAACCATTTCTAGATTTAAACTGATAATTTTGTAACTGTTAATGTGATTGGAATAAATATTTTGAAAGATCAATATAGGAGAATGTTTTAAAATTATGGCCTAAATAGTCTGAAATAGCTCTTGTATATACTAAGCAAGATCTTGGAACATTAACTAGTTCACTATGTTTCTACTAGTACCAGTTTAATTTATCAGCAGTGGACTCAAATATTATCGTATACAAAGACATTCTTTGGAAAATCTTTTTCTTTTTTTTTTTTTGAATGCCCACTGGTCTCATATTCACAACCTCTTTTTTTTATGTTTTCTCAGTTGATGCATCTGTTTAACCTATGATATCTATAATAATTTTAAAGAAATATGAAATGAATGACACTTCGGGATCGTAAATATTGGCCAAAAAGGAAGAGAAATAAACCACTCCGCCAAAGTCCTGGATTTTCCAAATTCAAATAAGTAAGCCAAAACATTTCTGAAGGCACTACTGATATTCTGCATCTGCTAAGTAGTCCTGCAAAATTTGAACCTGATGATGACAACTAGCACAGCAGCCTGTAGAAAAAATCAAGGGAGACTTGAAAACAACTAAGCCACTCTGAGAAATACAGAAAGGAGAAGGTGATGCAGCATTCTATTTGATAAAAAGAAAAAAAATTATTTTTAAATAAAGTGTTACAATTCAGTGATTCTCTTCGGAGGAATGTTTTGACAATGGACTAATAATAATAATGTACAATAAGTAGTACCACATGAGTAAATCAGTACATTAATTTAGGACCATCATTTGATCAAAAAAAATCTGTAGGATTTGTGTTATACATGGCTTTGAAAACGTTGACATGAGAGCAGTTTTTCCACTAATACAATGAGGAAACTATGAAGCAGATATGGTGCTTTAATGAGCACTGACAGACCATAGCTTTTATTGTTGAGCACATATAATGCTGATGAATAAGGACACAGTGCTCGGTCTTTCTTTCTTTCTCCTAAGGAGTCTCAACTCCCTGCTACCATCAAACATTCTGAGATTTTAACTAATAAAAGAGGCACAGCTGAACTGTCCTGCATTATATTGGAAATCTCAACTGACAGAACTTTTGCATGAACTTTAAAAGGAGAAGAGGGAAGAGGTGCTCCTTAGTCTTTTCTTATGAGTCTCTGTATGGTAAAACTTCCTGTAAGTATGAAGGAAAGTTGTAGAGTCTAAACAGTGTGATGATGTAACATTTGAAATGGAGAGAAATGTATGGAAGAAAGTTAAGTTCCCTTACTCATATCTTTCACTGGTTCAAAAAAGAAGCCACCAAAAGTCTATATATTCACTTATTAGAAGATTTTTTTCAGTTCTACACAATAATACAAAGAGCTGGACTATAACTGTTCGAGAACATAAGGATCTTAATTAAGAATAAAATTTAAAAAAACAAAACAAAAAAAACAGTTTATTGGAGGAAGAAGTCTCCAGATGCATTTAAACTGATTATACAAACATCTGAAGCTATTCTGTTTTTACTAATACTGTTTTTAAAAAGTAAGATATTGATTTAAAAAAAATTCAAAAGACAGTGGTCAAAAACAATGCTATGTCTAAAGTTAACTCAAATTAAGTAACGCTCTTCAATTGTACAACTGTGTAAAATTCCTCCAAGCTGAAAATCCTACTCTTCTGAGATAGAAAGTTCCAATTTAATCCTCACATGTAGTAAAAGAGCAATCATAATCTAAAAAATTGGACCTTTTCTGTGATTATTTATGAATCATAAAAGATCTCCAAGCCTTGAAGTCTATTTGTAGTGCATAAGCTTTGTGCTGTAGAAGAATCATCCAAAGTGCTTAAAAAAGGTTATTTTTAATACTGTATATATAATAACAAATCACTTTCCAGTTATGTTTCTTTCAAAGTATAAAACAGTAATTTCATTCCTACTTTAGAACCCAACTATAAGAATGTTTTTAAGTAATTTTGGCTGTGTAAAGTGGAATGTTGAACAGAAAAAAAGCAAAATTATATATTTTCATTTATAATTTAGTTCAAAATAAATTCAGTAAATCTCTCCTTTCAGACAGTTCTTGAACCAAAGACAGAAAGTCAGCATAAAGAATACTTTTTTATGAAGAAGGCATCCATAAAATATGGAAATACCTGGAACTTAGCTCCCCCTCCCTCAAATATATAACACTCATATCTTGAATTAACCTGAGAAGTGGATAAAATATTGAATGTAAAATTGTGACAAAGAAATCAGACAGCTTAACTGGAGAAACTAAATTTAAAATTTATTCATAGAGAAATCTCATCTATATTTGCTGTCCTAGTGAATATTTCTCTTGCATTTGCAGCTCTAGAGATTTCTGTCTTTTCCTACAAGAATTCATTATCAATCAGTCATCAAAGGGAAGGAACCAATGAACTAATTTTTCACTTTCAGTAGTTATTATTTATTCAAAAGGAAACTACATATTGTTTGGAGACCAATATCAGAATGAGTATGTGAACTCTGAGTAAAACAGTCAAAGAAAGAGGAAATGTGAGTAAACTATGTGAAAGGAGATTGAAAACAAAGCCTGATGTAAACACTTCAGCCTCTGTTCACACTGTAAAATTTCAAGCCTGAGACTGACATAATATGCTGAGCTCAGCTCAGATAGCATCATCTTTTTTTCACTTAAACTTTTGAGCTCAAGCACTTACGAAAAGTGACTAAGCATGGATTTAAACAGCTTATTTAAATTTTAGATTTTATTTAGTACTTTTTATCTTTATATAAATTGTACATCTTCCTTTCTATATAAATAATATATAAAAATTATGCACTTTATTCTTGGATTATAAATGTGAACTCATTACCGTTGCAAATACATACTATGCTACAGCATAGTAACCTTTCTTTCTGAACTTAACTGATGGAGAGATAAATTATAAAAAGCAAATAAAAAGAAAATAATTTCTTAAAACATTTTTCAATAGATGTATGGCCACTTTAAGAACTATCTTTATTCTGTAGTCTATTTCTTTTAATTAGAAGCTCAAATTAAAAAACACAGAATCATTTTACCTCTCAAAAATATGGTAATTGAGTTTATTAAATCACTTTATAGAAAAGAGAGCCTTTTTGACACTAAAAATATTCTCTAAGGGAAAAGAAAGATTGAAAAGTTAAGCTACCGGGCAATGGGAAGTGCGAACCATATGAAAGCATCAAATGTGGTAACGGTCTGTCCGGATTTTTTTCACTAAATTCTCGTGCATCAGTTCTGAGGTCTGAAGTGTTGCTTGCTAGTAAAATGTACCAATGACATGCATTCAAATAAAGGGCATTGATGCATAAATAAATTGCATGTATTCAAATATATTACAAAATACTAATAGATTAAAAAAAAAACCAAACAAAAAAAAATAAAGGAAAATTTTAACAATTGAGAAATTGAGAGAGACTCATAAAATTTCTGGTCCAGATTATGAAGTTGTACTACATCTTCCATGATGTACTAATACAGTTTCTAAACTCTTCTGATTCCAAAATAAAAAACATTTCAAAAGGCAAACTAAATTTTAATCTACATTTAGTTATATATTATCTATGGAAATAGAGAACACCTGTTTCATTCTGTGTTATCAAGAGGAAAGGAAAGGAAAACTATAGTTCCACACACTTACTGTGTGCAACTTCTTCAAATGCATTTTATTTCAAGATTATCTTAGTGAAAAGCTTAGGAGGCCATACCAGTTCTTTTTTAGAATTTTTTAAGGTTGAATAATAAAAGGCATATAAAAATGTGATTTATTTTTGCTTCTGAGTATATACTTCCACAAAATCCACCTCAATCATGAAAAATTAGTTCCAGATGATGGTATTACCTAGCAACCATCAAGTCTAAGAGTTAAACAGGCCTATGCATTTATTCATGTATAAAAATGTGCGTGTATAGAGAGGCACAGAGAGTGTAGCTAAATATGTTTGTTTTCTATGTATGCGTACTAGGTATAACACATACACACATTAAAGATAATATAACTGTAATACTCCTACGCATTCTTCTTAAAAGTGTGAAGCCAGGCATAATCAACATCTGTTGCAACACCAATACCAGATTATCATTTACTAAAAAAGCATGAAGAACAACCCTCCTAGTAAATGTGAATATTTTGATTAGCACATGTTCTTCCCATCTGCTAAAATCTTAAAGCAAATTGAAACAAGATTAGGGAATATTTTCTTCAAGCTATTCATGTAGTTTCTACCATCATTAAGAGGTTCCACTTGAATTAACTATAAAATAGTCTTCTCTTTTTCCTATTTTAAATAACAGTGATGTGCAGAATATGTTTCATCTCAGTCTTTGACCACATGTCTATAGAGAAAATGCTATCAAGTAATTTACCCAAATAAATGCAGAAAGGGATAATACATAATTTTTAAATTGATTAAAATATTTCTAAGGGACTAAATTCAATTGGTACAACCAAAGAAGAAAGTATGCTTTAAAAGACCTGAAGTAATGCCTCTCTTACTCATTTACAGGTAATTGTAATGGTGTCTGTCTTGACTCTGCTTTGTTCCTTCAGTATATGTGGATATTGTTGTTTTATTGCTTGCATTTTATTGTTAAAATTTCAAGAAAGATTAATATCAAATAATGTCTGTGTTTACAGAATCACAGAATCACAGGATCACAGAATCAACTGGGTTGGAAAAGACCTCTGAGATCATCAAGTCCAACCCATGACTTAACACCACCCTGTCAACTAGACCATTGCACTAAGTGCCACATCACGTCTCTTCTTAAATACCTCCAGGAATGGTAACTCCACCACCTCCCTGGGCAGCCCATTCCAATGTCTGATTACTCTCTCTGTAAAGAATTTTCTTTCTAATGTCTAACCTAAACCTCCCCTGGTAGAGCTTAAGACCGTGCCCTCTTGTCCTGCTGCTGGTTGCCTGGGAGAAGAGACTGACCCCCACCTTGCTCCAACCTCCCCTCAGGTAGCTGTAGAGAGCGATCCTCCTCTCCTCCAAGCTAAACAGCCCCAGCTCCCTTGACCACTCCTCACAGGACTTGTGCTTCAGCACCTTCACCAGTTTTGTTGCCTTTCTTTGGACACTCTCTAGCACCTCAGCGTCCTTCCTGAACTGAGGGGCCCAGAACTGGACACAGGACTCAAGGTGCTGCCTAACTAGTGCCGAGTACAGGGGTAGAATCACTTCCCTGGTCCCACAGGCCACATTATTCCTGATACAGGCCAGGATGCCATGGGCCTTCTTGGCCACCTGGACACACTGCTGGCTCATGTTCAGCTTCCTGTTGATTAGAACCCCTCAGGTCCCTTTCTCCAGCCTCTCTGTCCCCACTCTGTAGCTCTGTATGGGGTTGTTGTGACCAAAGTGCAGGACCCTGTACTCGGTCTTGTTAAACATCATACCATTGGATTCAGCCCATTTATCCAGCCTGTCCAGGTGCCTCTGCAGAGTCCTCCTACCCTCCAGCAGATTGACACTCCCCCCCAACTTGGTGTCATCTGCAAATTTGCTGACGATGGATTCAATCCCCTTGTTCAGATCATCAATAAAGATATTAAACAGAACTGGGCCCAACACTGATCCCTGGGGGACACTACATGCACAGAAATTTCTCTGAGACAAAATCTCAGATCCACTATCAGAAGAAGAGACCTGACCTCTATTGATTATTGAAGACATATATTTCGTTATAAAAACCTCTGCATCATTCTTAGAAATAAATTCTAAGTACTTTATTCCATATTTTGTCTTAGGCATACGTCACAGAAGAGTTAAACCAGTTTGGCCAAAACACACACTTCTATACACAAAACAGAGATGTTTCATTTAACAAACAAATTCCACGCTGAAGAAATAATGGATATGAACTTACTTGCACTATTTCTTTAAACATCTGCATTTTGAAGACAGTAGTATTCAAATGGCATTTTCATAAAAGTTTTACAATTTGTACAGACAGATTTGAAATCTAAATGGATACTGGAAAGCTTCTAAAAGTTAACTTACATGATCAATTAGTTCACGAACCATTCCATTCCACTGTCCGCTGGCATCTTCTTGGGCTCCATATTTTCCATCCTCCACCAGTCTAATCTCATAGGAAAATCCAAGGATAGTAGACAGCTCCCTGAGGAGGTCAATGCAATAACCTTCAAATCGATCATTTCCATACAAGGGTTTGTCAGACTTCTTGAACATAACATATGGCTCTTCCTGTAAGTATTAAAAAAGCAGAATGGATAATGAGTGCCCACACACCTTTCTTCTTGTTTTAGCCTTAAGTGGTACACAGCCATGTGCACAGATGCGTATACAGTTATGATACCACTCCCTGTACAAAGAACTAATAAGAAAAGTACAATCCTTTAGATTTGATTATGTCTGTATAAAGTCTCCATGTATCTTCAAAGTGAATTTAGTCAGAAGATTCTCTTTCCCATATTTATTTGAAAAAATTACACTCTAAACACTGTAGACATACCTTCAAGGAGTTCATATAAGAACAAAATTTAAATGTGATCCTTAAGAAATTGCATCATACATTAATGTCAAATGTACTGTTTGAATGGACAATGTAGACTGTTAAAATGCAGAAACAATGTACTTTGGCAAATGAAAAAAAAATTAAAACTCCAAATATCAGTCAAATATTTTAAGTATTAGATTTTATACTTTATACAAGTATTTTAACTGTTTTTTCATTGTTTTGTTAAGTAAAATATCAAAAGCCCACAGGGGGAGGAAAAATTTAATGAAAGCACCTATTGCACTACTGTCTCAAGTTATGAGTTGCCATTTACAAGACTGCAGCAAAACCCAAAAAATTAACTCAAAAAGTAAATTTTATGATACACATTCCATGAAAACTGAATTTAATTTCTTCAAATATTTCTCTTCTTATGTTTAAATTAAAGTACAATATGACTTTTTTGCATTAAGTGGGCAAACAGAAAGCAAACAAATTAAAATGAATGACAGAACAATCATAATTATGGGAAGAAAATTAACATTTAGCAAAACATAAGATTTGTACATCTGTTTCTCAGTGTAGGATGGCCTTTCTCAAATACAAAGGTGAAGGGAAAAATACAAAAAACAAACAGTAGTTTTCTGTTACAATATAACGTGAATATTCAAGTTGTATTTGATAGGTTAAATATGCAACTCGGTCTTTTCTCACCTTTGGGATAGACTTTTTTCATTTTTTACAATGAAAAAAAATAAGAACCAAGTAAGGTAAGACAAATGGTAGTAGATCCAAACACTCTATCAAATACAAGTCTCAGTTAATAACCAGAAAAAAACTCTCCTGGACAACTTAGGAAAACTCTTAGTCCTAAATCTCTACATCAGCACTCAGTGGCATTAAAGGCATCTCATTGCATGGGCATCTGGCATCTTTAATAATGATTTGTTAACATTTCTGATATAAACCTCTGTCTTGAGGTTTCCCATGATTTGAACATTAACTCTACATAAAACTGAAACTTGAGTATAGAAGATTGTGCCCAAAAAATGCAAAGGAAAATGCAGGGAGAAATCTTGTTCTTAAAGGAAGTGTATTCAGAAGACATTTGCTCCCCTGTTGCCTCTTACACTTTTTTTTTTAAATAAAATAAAACACTGAATTCAGACTCTGCTGAGTCTGATTTTATATATTTCTATTGATAGGATTACAGTCATATTTATAAAAAGTACATCACTGATCTTCATACAATTAACAAGGAACATAAAATTAATTGTCTGGAGAAACTACTAGGATGATTTGACAGAAATTTTTCAAACAACAGATAAGCAAAAAAACTCCAGAATAGCTTTTCTAGATGTAGTACTGACAAGAACAAAGACCTAACAGAAAACATTAAAGTTGAAAGTCATTTAAATGACAAGGATCATTGAATAATTCTTCAGAAGCAGAGATGGTGTCAGAGCAAAAACAATGTATGAAAATAGTTGTTAATAAACTCAAACAATTGATATGAAATATCTCAAAGAAAGTAACTGTAAGGAAAGCAGTTTCCACAGGTGAAATGAGAATTCCTTAAAAAAGCATGCTACTGGCCAAGCAGAAGGTATGCTAAGACAAAACATATTTTCTTCACATTAACTAGTCTGTTTTGGATTTGTGCTCAAAACAGTGTTAAAACACAGAGATATTTTCATTACTGCTGAGCAGTGCTTACACAGCTTCAAGGCCTGTTTTGTAGGCATGATGAAATTCCAGTGTAGCTTGGAATGCTCACATACACAGATTGTAGACCTTTGCTCTTAGAGTCACTCAGATATTTACAGTCTACACATCCCTCCATCTATGGAATCTTGACAAGATTCTTGAAAACATTTTTGTTTCTACCTTCCATTACAAGCAAATCTGAATTATATGGGACAGAATTTAAATATATGAGATATCAGGGAGGAAATGTAATTGTCAATTCATGCTTTTGAGCCTCTTTTACTTAATAAGCCCAGCGGGATCTTCTTCACTGAACATTCCAGCTCATTGATACATTCTTGCATATTTTTCTATAAAATCATTTCAGTAATCTTCAGACATTTTATCTTTTATGTTAATGCTTTTTTATACTTTGTTAAAGAAAATCTTGCAACCGTTTCTGGAATTCTTAGCTCTAACTCCATGCTCTTTTATTATTCTTTACTCTGACCAGTTTGGATAAGGGCTACAATAGTATCTGTGTTGCTATTTAATAATTATAATGTTTTGTTATGCATAAAAAGTTTTTGTTAAGAAGTCTGATCAATAAGTTATTAATACTCTCTTAATACTTTTCCAGTCCTACATTAAGTCATTTCCTATTGGCATCTGCTGCTTTTCTGTATAGTCTTCTACTGTCCAAAACATTTTTTTTCAGACCTTTTATTTACAAAGCAGTTTCCTACTTCATCTGCATCCCAAGAACGTGTACTAAGTGCCCAACCCATTAAACAGATATAAGTTGATGCTTATTTCAAGCAAAAACTCTTGACTCAATAAATCACAAAATGTGTAAGCATTAAAATGTTGCAACACTTCAGACTGTACTAACCTATTTTTCAGCTGAACTAAATCATATTTTCATGATACATGAAAAATATCAAAGACATTATTAGGTCTTACCATAATAGAAAGCAAAACATTCTTTTCTTACGAGGTGTCTTAAATTTTCAAAATACCGTAGGGAAAAACAAACAAAAAATCCAAGCCTAAGAGAGCCAAAAAATACAGAAAGTATTTTCCTAGACTGGTGGCCCTTAGTATTCATAAGTACAAATCCTGAAGTGGAGTTATAAACTGATGCTTGCCACTATTACTAACATTTTAGTAATAAAAGGGAATTGAAGCACTAGGGAATTAAGAGAAAGTGTTTGGCAGGATGACGTAAACTTGGAATCCGAAGAAAGTAATTCCCAGTCATTATACAGAGATATAAATCAATGACCATCCAACATTCTGGTTGCATCCAGTCAGGAGAAAAATAGATTTATTGACCTTTTTTTATCAAGTGAAACTTTAACTTGTGCTGATTCCACTCTACACATTCATATACTACGACTCCCTTCAAACCTCATAGCTTTTTCTGATAAGCATTGCATATGTTTGAAATAAAAAAAAGTACCATGGTTAAGCTTCTCTATGAGTACCTTTCAAGTCTGACGTACACAGACATTATGCTGGATCTCAGGATAAGAGAGATTTTCAACTTATGAGCAACATAATTCATGAAGCAGGCAAATTTACCTTTTTTGGTGGAAAAATTCCTGAAACACATTAGTTTGCTTTAAATGTCTGCTACATCTTCAAGAAATCAGTCAGTTTACAGTGTGCACTGGTGACTGAAGACAGAGGAGTGGAATACAGGCAGGAGTGAAAACTAGTTCAGGAAGAAGAGCAGGCAGGGTCTAGATGTTGAAATGGGTATGAGAAGTCTGGGAGTGGCATTTAGGTACTGACCAATCATGACAAAAAAAGATATAAAAAGGCAATAAGAAAAATACCAAAATCAGAAAGTAAGGAATTGTATATTCCTTTAGTTTCTAAAAAAAAAAAAAAAACAACTATCATGTGTGATTGACTAAAAATAGAAAAATATCACATTTACAGTTTTTTGCAAGATAAAAACAGATTCATCTATTTTGTGACAGTACACAAAATTCAAATAGATTTATGAGAGAGAAATAATTGTTCAGGGTTATAGCAACAACAGGAATCAAATATTACTGAATTATCAATGTATCAAAATTTAAGTATTTCTTGAATCATCCCAAAATGATGCAATGGTAACTATGAGGAAATGCCTGCATCAGGTATTTTTCTTCAAAATATACCATAAAAATGAAAACAAAAAAATTCTAAATCTTCAATTCTGTGTACAAAGGATGCGACCCTTTCTTATAAAGACAAAATGTAAATTTATTCTTTTAGTGTTAACATTTTTTTAATATATATTAATTTAAAATTTGGCTATTGAAAACTCATGCTTTAAATATTAAAAAAAAAAAAGAAAAAGGGAGAGAAATTATGCACTACCCATTTGAAACAAATAATAAATGAAATAAAGTGTGGGAATATATATATATTATTTGACTAAAAAAAATTGTTTTGAAATCTGTTATAATTATTCCTTCTAATTTATTCCTCATTCAAAGCAATTTTTTCAGGGAAGTACAATAAAAAAAGTAATTTAACTTTTCAAATGCGAAATAACAAAAAACTACTAAATTTGAGAACACCACATACCTTTCATAACTTTCAATATTTCTTGAAAAAAATAAACTTGACAACTGTGAGCTTTTCAGAGCATTGATGCAAGCAGATACAGAAAAGCACATAAAAGACATGGGAAAGGGAAGAAGCATTTATTTCAGCGAAACAGGAAAAATGAACCTGTATGATAATATGTACAGGCTGGTAAGAAATTTAGCATGAAAACACCAAATATCATGCACAGACCATTATGAACATGAAAATTTAATTCCAAAATTAAAAATCTTTCAAAACAAAGGTAGAATATGTACAAGAACAAAAATATTTAGATAATTACAACAAAAATCTAAAAAAAAAAAAAAAATCAGAGTTCCGATAGCTTGCATAACAAAGTCAATTTAGGAGAATCAATGATAATAAATCATTATTAATGAAGTTGAAAACTTATTTTCTGTTGGTTTTTTTGTTTTGTTTTACTTTTTAAAACATAGAATATTCAGAATGGAGACTTTTAAAGAAATTGCAAAAGAAATTCTAAATTTTCAATGAAGATGGTTTTAAAATAAAATAAAGTAATAGTATGAAAAAGATTGTTATATACAAAGCTACAGTTACAAGGTACATAAATAGCATATCTATTATTATTTTTTAATTGTTCTCCCTCCTAAAAAATTTACTATCCATCTATCAGACATGTTCAATCATTACTTGGGGATGTTAGGGGACCAGAACTCAGAAAACAGACGTTTCTGCACAAAACTGCATGTAAGTAGACTTCTGAGAAATTATGAAGTTCTGAGACCCCCTACCCCTTTTCAGAACAGAGCCACTGAATTGCTCATAAACCAAGGAATAATCTTTCATATAATTACCTATAAAATTCATTATGCAGAATTCAAGGGAAAAAAAAGAGCACATAGTTCTGTCCCTACTTGGAGTAGATGAATTTATGAATCACAGTTTATTTTTTATTATTTTGCCCATCAATAGATTTTCATGTCCAGTAGTCTCAACCATCACTGAAAATGCAGAGCATGCTTACTCGCAGCTGTAAAGATCTTAATGACTACAGTATATAGAAGGAAAAAAATATGGTTCCAAATTTCAGAAACAAAATTAAAAATAAAAGAAAGACTGGAATCTTTAAATGAAAAATGAGCATTAAAACAAACTACAGAGAAAAATAATTAAGGCTCCACAGCTGCCAGTATACTATAGACTATTGTGGGGAATTCTTAAAGTGAAAGAAACCGGCATAGAAATATCACATGAGCAGCTTAAAGGAGAGAATTGCCTTTTTTTGTTGTTTTGTTTGGTTTTTTTGGAGGGGTGGTTAAGCAATATTTTCCAGGCTAAAAAAGAACAGTAAAGGAAAGCGATGATGAAGAAAACATGTTTCTAGGAGCTTTAGCATTTTATTGTTCCCTTGCATTGCTACAAAATGAATATTCAGTAACATGCTTTCTGTCCTAAAGAAAAGTATTTGTTAAGCACAAAAAAAGTAGAGCTACAAAATTAAGCTAGTACATATGCTTTCTGCACCAGAAATGTTTTTGGTCCCTCTTACTATTTTGAGTACAGCTCTTACAATATGTAGCACCTATTCTGAGTACCAGTCTTCATAGTTGAAAAGAGTTGTTGCAATTACGAAAACTTTTACTGAACAATTACTGCAGTTTTAAAGGCAGCTACAAATGAGCAACTCATAACAACAATTTAAAGCCCTCATATTTCTTTTATTTATTCTATTATTTAGATACATGTGAAGAGGACAGATACTTAAAAAAGACTACTAACCAAAAGTAGCTACTCTCTTAAATCTCAGCAATCTACTTTTATGAGCTTTACCAGGCCAAACTCAGTGTTCACTGGAAGGACTGCTCTTTACATTTGTGCAGTTTACCTTCTCCCGAGCTAGCTATTTCAAACAAAATCATGCAAGCTCAGGTATCACCATACAAAAGCAATATGATACATAGAGTGTATTAACTCAAACCTCTTCAATAGATAGATATTAAAACAAAAACAAACTTGAAACACCCTAAGTTTTTGAGTGTTTCTTATGTAATCTTGCAGGGATTGATCCTTGTCCCAGTGTTGCTATCACTGATCTGGAATCAAGTGTACGGTGATTGCTATTGAAGTGTGTAGAAGGTACAAAGGCTGGTTGATTACTGAATAATGAAGGGAACAGGTCACTGGCAGAGATAGGACAATATTCTGTAAAACAGTAATTCTAGGAGCAGTTAGGATAAATGTGAAGTACTTATATATCAGTGAACAGCACCAAGAAAAGTCCTGGGCAGGTTATGTGGATACAATGTAACAGCAGTATGTGTAATTAATAGTGTAAGAGAAAATTGTAGTAAAACTGCACTGGCTGTAGCATAACAAGAACTTATGTTTGAAAGCGAGATAGTTGTATTCCAATTTATATATTTTTCAATTAGTGGAATAAATGGAACAAAGTATTTCAGAAGATTTTCTATTATTTCTATAATTTGTAAAGACACCTTATAAGCAATGAAAAAGTTACCCACTGGATGAAATTATCAACTTATCTTACATAAAAAGTTAAAAACCACTGACATTTGTATCTATGTACCTATAAAAAATTCATTCTAGATTGAAACGTCAAAATATATGTTAGTAAGTAAAACCTTCTTAACAAAGTATGCAACTGTTGGGAAGGGATTTTTTTTTTTTTTATATCTGCAAATTCACGATAATGGTGGCAGCAGACAAAAAAAGCAGACACAATTCTGGAGAGTTTTTCATTTGTATTGAAATTAAAATTACTATTTCAAAATTATTGTGTGGAAATTAATAAATACATTTTTACATAAAAAATATATGTAATTATAAGTAAAAGATACTTCATTCACTACTGTGAATTTGCTAACAATGGAAATGAAAAAGAAATTACTTAAAATGTTTCTTCTGGTCTAGTTCAAATGATAGCTCAACTAAATTTCTGGATGATTAAAAATTTCAACTCAATAATCAAGCAATAACAACGTTAAATAAATGTTAAATATTTTGTACTTTCTTTTGAGAATATCATAGTGTTAGAACAGTAAACAAAAGCAATAAATAAAAAGCTGGGTAGTATTGTTAAGCTAACAGACAAAACACACTTTTAAACAAATACCTTTTGTCTTCTCGTATGCTGCTGAACTAAATAGATTTGTAAAGAACTAAACATTTTAGTCAATAATAAGAAAAGTGAAATTACTAATCAACTAATGTAACTCTAAAATTGGTATAACTTGCTTGCAACTTAGATGAGAGTAAATATCCATGAATAGATTAACTGGAGGTCATTCATGACACAGTAACTCATATTACAGACTCATACTACAGTAATTCATACTACAGACTGTTCATTACTATTGCAATTAGTATATCATATTCTATTAGCTTTTCTTCACAATTGTATTTCTGGAAAAGCAAATATAATTGCTTACCAAGATGGTAGTAACAATTAAAGAGCGATTGGACAGGGAATCTGTGATGTTTGCTGGTTTTCCTTTCTGATTCTCTGTCATGTTAAGGCCACTCAATGGATCCCAAGTTCCAACCTGTAAATCAGTAAATTACTGTGTAAATTGCCAATTAGTTACATATCAGCATCTAGAAAAGAACACTGTAAGGAAAAACAAATTGCTACAGGGAAAGAAATGATTGCTAATATTTATTATTAAACTCTACTCCATTTTTCTCTGTCACTGAATTTAAAGTCTGCTTATTTAAAATATGATTACCAATACCTCAAATTATATTTCGTGAAGTGTGACATTAAGTGTAAGAATGACATATAGAATATCTAAAGCTACTCTGAACACTTAATTTTCCATTTAATTTTCATTCCTCAAGATAAATCACATCTGAAAATAGCTTAACAGGCAGAAATTCATTTGCAGTGCAGAAAGCATTGTCTCTACAAAGGAATTTACTCTTTTTCTTGATCAGAGAGAACAGCAGGACAAAAACATGGGTTTTGGAAAATATAATGATGAAGGTTAGTGCAATAACAATTTACTTACAGATAAATCTTCAGTATATAAGTATTTTGACATTTTATACATCGAAATAAAGTCAATAGGATTTTTATCTAAGTAAGAATATCCAGGGTTATGTTTTAAGATTCAGGTCAGAGACAGACTCACATACTAAGTAAAAAGTAATGATTACATAATTTATCTACAATTTCATCACTACACAATTAAAATGGTCAAGCAGTAAATATAACTATCCATTTTAGAAATCAGAATGTTTGTATTACTCCATTGTCTAAAAAGCCATACAAATGGGTTTTGTTTTGTTTTTAGATAGGATTTTAAACTTCACTTCAAATACTATACAATACCCATAATAGAAGATAAAGATATTTTAAAACTAAATCTTGACAAAAAATAAATTTTATGTGATGTTTGATTGTGAATATATATGTATGTATAGATGTATATATAAAAACACAGAATTTTTTTTATAATCTTTCAAAGTGACTCCTGAGAAACTGTTCGTATACTTTAAAGTGATTTGTTGCTGTAGGACTGTAAAGTAAATTTAGAACGTAATGTTGTGAGGGTTAAATGAAAAGAGTTCTATTTCTAGTACTGAGACTGACCCTGAATCAGCAGGTGCTGTAATAGAGAAAAGATAAATTTGCTTTCTTTTTTTACAATTTTCTGTTCTATGGAAATCAATATTTTATCTTTCTTCTTTGCTTAACACTCAGTTCCAAGAGGTCGATCTTTGAACTTGGCCATTCAGTATCTCATAAATTGATGAAAGAAGATAATGCAATTTGTGTCTCAGAAATACAATTGGAAAAAATAACATCTAACTCACCATTTTAAAGTATTGAAATCGAGACTTAGTACCAAAAAAACTCTCCTTCATTTACTGTTTTAATATCATTTTAATTGGTGAATTAAAAGGTTTTTTAGGAAACCCAAAATGTTCAGCTTTATTGAACAATGTCCAAACTAGAGTAGAATAACAAGAAATTACAAAGACTGGAACTTGAGCCTGTCCCTACATAATCGAAGCTGGACTAATGTCCTCTATGAGATATAACTTCAGGTACACGAGTAGCACAAAAGTTTCCTGGGAAACATCATCAACTTATATGATCAATTTCAAATCCAAAATTCATTAAATCACGTGCTTTATTCAAGCTCGTATTCACATTCAAATTTAACTTGACAAAGGCTAAAACACTGCTAACTAAAATACTTCCTCTCCTACTTTTTAACATAGCCACAGCCATAAACAAAAGAATATCAACTGTTAGAATTTGGATTTTATCTAACTACATCCATGCAGATTTATAAGAACTATCAACAGTATAACTTTAAAAACAAACTTCTGTCTTGATAAATTGATGAATTATTTTTCTGAATTAGATTAACCGTATTTTTATTGTTGCTTTTGTGAATCAAAAATCTAAGAAATGGAACAAAATCAGATGTTCAAAATTAGGCATTTTTTGGTTTATTTTTATTGATGAGCTCAAACTCAGCAATTTACACCACAGATTCTGATATGTCACTGATATGTATAGCTCCCAAATCACACACACATTTTCAAAGCTACTTCTTATAAAAAAACTGTGCATGAATAGTGCAACAAATTAATTAATTTCTATTTGTTTCAACACAATATTTTAATTTTTAAGTAGTCTTCTGAACAGATTAGAGTTGTTTATGTGTTTTCACTAGAAAATTTTAAATACCAAAAATGTAGTTATATTACATATAACTGCAATTCAAACAAGTTACTTTAGTGCATTACATTCATTTTAAATAAACTTTCAAAGTTTGTTTCAGAGACAGAACTCCCCAAGAAGGACACAGCTGTTCAGGTCACTGGCTGTACAGACTATCTGAGCCTGACGTTAGTACCAGAGGACAGTGTGAGAGACGCCTGCATACAATGCGAGCAGGTGAACGATCTGCTGTGCCTGGTGGCAGAGCTCAAGGAAGAAGAGGAGAGGCTAGGAAGTATTAGGAAGAGTGAAAGGGAAATAGACTGCTGCAGTCATACTCTTTCAACCCCAAAAGAAGTCCAGCAGGAGAGGGTGAAGCCCTGGCTCTCCTGCCATCAGGAAGATGGAGCAAACCAAGTAGATGGGGAGGAATGGAAACAGGTCCCTGATCAAAGAGGTAGAAGAATCCTTTCCTGACCCCTATCACCTCCCATGGTTCCCTTAAAGAACAGGTATGAGGCCCTGGACACAGAGAGTCAGGCAGAGGGCACTCAAGAAGACGATCTGTCTGGAGGGTCTCCCCGCTGCACCCTGTCTATCAGACAGATCACAAACACAGCTATAAAGAAAAAAAGAAGTGTAGTTGGAGTAGTCCCCCCTTCTGAGGGGAACTGAGGGCCCTATATGCCAACCAGACCCATCCCACAGGGAAGTCTACTGCCTTCTGGGGCTCAGGTGAGGGATATTAGTAGAAGACTCCCTGAGCTAATCCGGCCCTCTGATTATTATCCACTGCTGGTGGTCCAGGCTGGCAGTGATGACATTAATGAAAGAGGCATCAGGTTAATTAAAAAGGACTTCAAGGGTCTGGATGGATTAGTTAATGGGACAGGAGCACAGGTGGTGTTCACTTCAGTTCTTGCAGTGGCAGGGATGAATGAGGAGAGGAGTAGGAAAATTCATCAATAGGTGGCTAAAGGATTATTGCCGCTAGCAGACTTTTGGTTTTTTTGACCATGTGGCTAATTCTATGGTACCTAGTCTCCTCAAATCAGATGGGCTTCGTCTATCTAGCAAGGGCAAAAGGACTATAGCCCATAAGTTGTCGGGGTTTATCAGGAGGGCTTTAAACTAGGTTTGAAACCAGGCTCTCCAGATATGAACCTTAGGGTGAAAAGACAAAGTTAGAAGTGAAATCAGTAGTCCAGTAGAAGTGCAAGTACAACAATGCATGCAGCATGGGTACCAAAAAGGGCTGCAAGGACGACTGGAAAACTACAGGCCTCTCAGCCTGACCTCAGTGCCTGGCAAGGTTATGGAGCAGATCATCCTAAGAGCAATCACACAACAGCTACAGGACAGACAAAGGATCAGACCCAGCCAGCACGGGTTTAGGAAGGGCAGGTCCTGCCTGACCAACTTGATTGCCTTTCACAATCAGGTGACCCGCCTGGTGGATGAGGAGAAGGCTGTGGATGTGTCTACCTGGACTTCAGCAAAGCCTTTGACACCATCTCCCATAGCACACTCCTGAAAAAGCTGGCAGCCCACGGCTTGGGCAGGGGCACTCTGTGCTGGGTTAGGAACTGGCTGGAGGGCTGGGCCCAGAGAGTGGTGGTGAACGGGGCTGCATCCAGTTGGCAGCCAGTCACTAGTGGTGTCCCCCAGGGATCAGTGTTGGACCCAGTTCTGTTTAGTATCTTCATTGATGATCTGGATGAGGGGATTGAGTCCATCATTAGCAAATTTGCAGATGACACCATGTTGGGGGGGAATGTCAATCAGCTGGAAGGCAGGAGGGCTCTTCAGAGGGACCTGGACAAGCTGGAGAGATGGTCTGATTCCAACAGGATGAAGTTCAACAAGGCCAAGTGCCAGGTCCTGCACTTTGGTCACAGCAACCCCATGTAGGCAGAAAGGGACCTGGGAGTTTGGATTGACAGGAAGCTGAACATAAGCCATCAGTCTGCTCAGGTGGCCAAGAAGGCCAATGGCATCCTGGCCTGGATCAGGAACAGTGTGGCCAGCAGGACCAGGGAAGTGATTCTTCCTCTGTACTCAGCACTGGTGAGGCCACACCTTGAGTCCTGTGTCCAGTTCTGGGCCCCTCAGTTCAGGAAGGATATTGAGGTGCTGGAGAAAGTCCAGAGAAGAGCAACGAGGCTGGTGGAGGGGCTTGAGCACAAGTCATGTGAGGAGAGGCTGAGGGAGCTGGGGTGGCTTAGCCTGGAGGAGGCTCAGGCGAGACCTCATCACTTTCTACAATGACCTGAAAGGAAGTTGCAGCCAGGTGGGCATTGGTCTCTTCTCCGAGGCAACCAACAGTAGGACAAGAGGGCAAGGTTTTAAACTGTGTCAGGGGAGGTTTAGGTTGGATATTAGAAAGAAATTTTTTTCAGAGAGAATAATCAGACATTGGAATGGGCTGTCCAGGGAGGTGGTGCAGTCACCGTCCCTGGAGGTATTTAAGATGAGACTGGATGTGGCATTTAGTGCCATGGTCTAGTTGACAGGGTGGTGTCAGGTCATGGGTTGGACTTGATGATCTCAGAGGTCTTTTCCAACCCAGTTGATTCTATGATTCTATAAAATTTTCCTAGAAAGTGAAACAGGTATTCGTATACACACGTTAAAGAGAATGTTCACAGGGTAAATACAGCTCCAGAGAGGCTGTCAAGCCCTCAGTCTCCTATTCTTCTTTTCAATTCCCTTGAACAGCTAGCCTATTCTGGCATGACCATGTCAATCTGAAATTTTTGACACTTAATATCGATAGCACAGGATCCAAAACATGTGTTCCCATGCAGTTAACATTGTGCTCCACAGTGAGATGAAGCATCTCTATGATACATAGAATTAGCTTAATCAAGAGTCATCTCATTTAAGTTAAAACAATTCCAAGAGCTACACTTATCATTGAATATCAGAGATTATTCTGTAACATGGTAATTGTGGTGGTCCTCAAGGACAGGGAATACAATTTCTTAACTGCATGTTAATGGTTAAAAACTTGTATCCAATCTTCCATATATTTAACTATTGGGTAACTATCAAGTTATTGCAATCCTTCAAAACCAGGCATTCCCACCCGGTTGGACATCCCCACACAGGACCACTTTGTAGCTATGCAGGCCAAGAAGGCCTTGACTCTGTGTAAACATTGCTTAGAAGAAGCAGAAACATTCCTGTGTTATCAACATTTTTTTCAATTGCAAATTGCTTAATTTATTTTACTTTCTTCAGAAATATTTATATTCCTGTCTTCTTTGCCAAATATAATGTTAATAGCAATACTTCTGGATCCCATAGATCCAGGTCATTATTAAAGATATAAAATAAAACAAGGTCTTACACTGATACTCTTAACAACAAATTACAATTAGTTTTCATCCTATTTGAAGGTTCCTGAGCAAGGCTTCAAGCCAGTTGTACATTTCTATTCAGGAAATGTAATTCTTCTTCAGTGACAAATTTTCATATCAAAAGTGGTACTAAATTCAGGTATTTGTTATCTCCTTGAAGTATAAAATAATTTTCCTCACAATGCAGCCTCAGACTGATTGACTGCAATTTAAATTATAATTTATTATCCTGGAGTGCCACAGTTTTAGATTTTCACTGTGTTAATCATAAATAGTTTCAGTGTGTCCAGAGTGACTGTAATCAAATTCCGTGGTACATTACATTAGCAGCATTCCAATCATCTCTTAATTTTGTCATTTCCATTTTACAAGGAGCTATCATTTTTGTCAGACATGAATTTTTATTTGTAAACACATACTTCTTATTGACTGATGCTCAATTATCACCTCTCATTCAGGAGTTTCAGGAACAAGTATCTTATGTAAAATCTGGGATCACGCATGACATCTTTTTTGAATCAATGAGCAGTTTTTCTGTTGTCACTGTCTTCAGCAGTCATTGCATTTAAAACACATGATTTAGGTCATTCCCCATTATACTAAGCAGGCAATTTATGTAGCATGTATTTTAACAAAACCAAAGTTAAAAAAAATTAGGTCTTCTAGCAATTCTTCATAACTCTTTTCTCTCCCTTCCATGAATACTTTTGCCCTCATGGATTACACCTAAAATTGTTCAGTTGAGCTGTTGTCCTCACAGAAGGGATTGTTCCCCCATGTTGAGAAAGAGGTTAAATGAAATAATAACTGCATAAATTACAATATGGAAACATGACATACATTATGACACATATAATTCTTATCTCCCCATCTTCTCTCATCCTATAAGAGGAAGGATGGACAGAAGGAAAGAGGAACTCTAATAACACAGAGAGAGAGGCCTGAGAAGACTGTGGTAAGGAAAGAACATTGGGAACATACAAGATAAAGATGTGGAAACGTTCCTGAAGGAAGAATTAAAGAGAGAGAAAGGGGGTGGAAAGAGATAAGAGGTACAAGGGGACAGGGATTATATGGAAAGGGAAACAGGCAGGGAGGGTGTGACAGAAGAGAGGAAGGAATGGTAGAGGAAGGAAGAAGGGAGAGGAGGAGACAGTAGCAGAAAGCAGGAGAGAAAGGTTGTGATGTAGAGAGATGAATTGCACGTGTGGAAGGAGGTAGGGGCTGAGAGAAGGAAGAGTGATTCATCATAGCTTTAACAGAATTCAGTCTTGGGCAAACCAGCCCCCCCCACCTTTGAGACAGCTCTTTTAAATAAAAGAGGTGGCTAAAATGTACTCTCTCTACTAGTAAGCGTCCTGTTCCAGAATTTAATAATTCACCCTGGATTGAAGAAGAAGGTTTGTATTCTTTCAGAATAATAAAATTTTGTTCAAAGACAAACATTCATTCATTGGTATTGATTCATCTATTTCAGTCAAATATGCCACAGGTTCCATATGTTTTCTAAGCAATTCAATTGAAGGTGTATACACCTTAATTTTCCTTTTCCTAATCTCGTATCATTACACCCAACAGGAACTGCTCTGATTTTGCTCAAATACAGGTACTGATTCTTACTGCTCTTTCCAAAGACTGTCTGCAGCTTTTAGTGAAAAATTAATATTACCACATCTGTTTATGAAATGATCAAAATGAGCTATGAGGACAGAAAAAGTATTTTCCTATTCTATGAACTTCTGTATAAACGGCTGAAGCACATGCTTGTTGTTTTTAAACATCCATATGCTTTAACAACTATTTCTATTTGTCTCTTACTTATCTTTCAATATAACTGTTTCCCAAGTTCCTTTTTTCTCTTATATGCTTTAGAGTACTGTATTTCCTGTTGAATTTTATTGTCTTCCATATTTCTAATTTCTGTAGGCTTTTTTTTTTTTTGTCTCTATATTTTCAGAGGACTAAGATTTCCAGAAATCTCATGTTGTGTGGTGGTTCTCAAATACCACCTAATATTCCTAAAGCCATTCTAGAATGCAGAGACTTCCTTTCTTCATTTTCAACAGTTATTGCTTATATGCAGACCCTTCAGCTACAACTGACTTAGCTAGTTATTATCATGACATCAATTCTTCCATTTCTACTTCCAGTAAGGCAGACAGGTTGTATTGCACCTATTCTACTTGTGTACAAAGCTAATTTACTTTTTAAACCTAGTCATTAGCATACTTTTTTCCCCACTTAGATTTCCAGGGCTCCCTTCATGGAAAACTTCATAGGAGGAATCTACTATGAGTGTATTGCTGAACATTTTAAAATATAGCATAGTTCTTGAATCAGAGGTTTCCCACCGGACAACACAAAGGATTTTACCTATGTAAGTGTTTCAAGATAAGCTCATGGTTTCTGAACTTTTACAAATTTTCCTAGTCAGCAGGAGCTAATATTCCAAAACTAGTCGGGGGTGGGGGGGGAGAAGTTTTGAAGAAATATGTTTTTTATTTGCTGCCACAATATCACCTTGGGGCAATAGCTGATAGAATTTTATCTGAAGATGAAGGAAGACATAGTGCTTACAGAACACTGAACACCACATCTAGGTACAAACTACAAGGTAGATTCAAGTTGCAAAACTTTTGCCTGCTGATCACAACAATGTGAGACCTTGTAGCTTCCTGCATTGCCTCTTCAGGGCAAGGTGGCTGCAGGAAAGATGATCTGACTTCAAATCATCATGCAGGCAGGCCAAATATCTGTATGTGCCTCCCAATGCCTTTAGTTCAAATATAGAAAATATTAGTCTACACAGAAAGAGTACTTCTCAATTCTTTGGTCTTTCACTCCATCTCTGTACAAGAAAAATTAATATCAGAAGACAGACAAACCAGTCAGGTTACCAATTCTTAATTTTTTAGTACCACTTCCAGATAAAAATTTTGTATTCCAAGAAGAGAATTAAAGTTCCCTCTGAAAACATAAAATAGCCCAAATTAAGCTATTTTATTTCATTAAGTTTGAGGTAATTCCAGACAACAAGGTAACAGCTTCTACTAGAAGACTTTGAAACCAGATATCAAGTGGAGAATAGATATACTGTTTTATGTAACACATGAAATGTCATTGTAAATGTTTTTAGGGGGTGGGTTTTTGTATTTTTTCCCACCTCTTTGGAGGTAAATGTCTTACACACCTTTTCAAGACCTTCTTCCTTGAGGCTGATAACATCTAAATCAAAATCTGTCCTTAAGCCATTGGTTTTGTTGAAAGTTATCCTGCCTGTGAGGCCTTCCCAGTGGGCCTATGGAGAAAGAAAAAACAATTTCTATAAATAAATACCTCTTCCTTTTTTTTCTCCAGAAAAAGAACAAATTTTACCTTTGCCAAAATGGAAGAATTAATTATTCATTTTATGTAAATAATTTACCTTATGGCTGATTTCTTGTTTTAAATATTTTGTATTCACTATTTGCTAATTAAGTCAACCTTTCCTTTAGTCTTCACAGGCAAATTTTAAAACACCTTCCATGCTAGGCAATAGTCTTTTCTATTAAATGAGATAAAAGGCTGGTTTGTTTTCATTCCTCCATCATTCATGCATGTATTTCCCCTCTGCTTCCCTACATTGCCTCCCCCTCACAAGCCTCAATCAGTTTCATTAATGCTGGACTTCATTTTTCTGTCAAGAAATTTCATTCAAATAAAGGCTTACTTTTGCAAGATGCTGATTCCCCTGAAACCACACTGAGACAGCAAAAATTGAGGTCAGTGAGCCAGCCTCCCAGAGCTCATTCCTTACTTTTAATAAAGCACAATATCCTCATTTTTTTATAACTTAAAGTCCATCTAGTTCTAAAACTATACTAAAGTAGAGAAAGCAATGTGGAAAAAAAAATTATCATCTTAAAAGGAACCATTATAAAATATTTCTTTGCAAATAATTCTACTATCACAATATTTTTCATCTCTAGAATGAGAAATACCATATTAGAAGTTATTTACAGTACAAGAGGCTTGAATACTCTACTCTACAGTGTTCATCTTTAGCACCCTAAATCTCCTAACTTTACTTTAAATCATTATTTATCAGTATCCAAAGAGCATACTAAGAGACCAAAGCCACATATACTAATTCATACTAGAAAAGGAAGGGAAAAAAAATTTAAAACAGAAAGTAAAATTCATTCTTGACCCTTTTGAGCTCATGCCAGTTGCTGAATTTCTCATAATCAATCTGTGGTTTGCAGTTTCATTTTTGGGGGGTTTTACGCCACAAATGTTCTGCACCTACCCCAGTTATCTACAAACAAAAGTTTTATTTATATTGCAGTTAATTTACCCTTTCAAGTTTCTTTGTTCCAGATAATACTTCTGGAAAACCATTTTCAAATAAAAATGCTGGCTCACTTGTTAAACTGTTTATGTGTAACAAGATGAGAGATTCCCATCTACTGAAAAAAAAAATGAAAAACAAGGCAGAATCCAAATAGAGTGAAAACAAAGAAAACTGAAATTGGAAGAAGGGAATGCAGAGAAGCAGGATGCTTTATTAGTGACTTACTTCCTTAATGAGGCTCATAAAGCGGGTCCCAAAGCGCCAAGGTTTGTGGCGATTGCACTGTAGTGAACTGACGGTCATCTGTGGGAACTGCTGGACAGCCACTGACACCACATGAACTGCATCGTACATTAGTGCTGCGTCCGTCTGAAATTAGAATGACATCAGAACCATGAACACAAAACAAACACGAGACAGGCCAGCAGTGAGAGAAGGAAACAGCAAATTAGCACTGCTCACTGTGTTAAAGGGAGAAAATTATCTGATTTCTTGTGTAGCACTGTAAAATGTAGCCTTATTGTCAAGTTGTACATGAGTTGTGTTGGGACCTTCAGTCTCAGCTTTTCTCTTTTTAATGATGAAACAAGGGCCAAAATAGCTACTCTTCAGGATCACAGGAGTACCCTAGTGTCTGACGACTTATGCTACTTTAAAAAAGCAGTGCATTAGAGCACTATACAAATCACTGGATGCACGTTTTATTCAAGTGAGTTATTTTCACTGGTGAGGCTACAGAAAAAAAAGAAACAGTTAGAAAGATGGCAAAACCTTAGCTATGAAGGAAAGTGTACAGGCTAAGGAAGTAATTTTTTTTTATTTTGAAACTACAGACAGAGTCCCAAAGGTACTCCGTCGATTCATTAATAAAGTTTTAATGTATATCAGTTTAAATCCCTAGGACAAAACTAACCACTATCTTCAATACATCAGAGGTAAGGTTAGAATTACACTGAAATGCACATTCATTTTAATAGTTTTCATGTTCCATCCTAAATAAATAGACTGTTTAGACGTATGTGCTAAGTGATGTTGTATTAGCAAAGGACAGAGACAGCTGCTCAGTACACACTGTCATGCTGTACAAGAAACTGGCATCTCTTTCCTGTTCTATTTGATAAACAGAGGCAAGCCTCAGAACCTTAAAGCAAGAGAGGACCTTAGATTCAGTGGGTGAAAATGAATTCTATGCCATCTGCTCAGCATACCTTAGAGAAAAAGGACCTATTTCCCCTTCTCATTCACATAATTAGTGAGCTGTGAAATTAGTTCTTTAATGGATAGGAAACCTGGAGATTATTGCACTTGTCACAACACAATACAATGCAATACAAAATGAGCTCATATAGTGCCTTTCATGCAAATGCATCCCAAAGCTCTTTACAATAAAACTAAATATAAAAATGCAAAAATATTCTGCCATTATAGCCTATGAGCTACTGTTAAAGAGGAAAATATACGTTCACATTTAAATGGCTCTTCCAAGGAGAGATTTTGAAATTCAAAAAGTAATAAATCCTAATTTTAAAATAGCCAGTATAATAGGTTTCCATGAGTCAGGCACCAAGTAGTTTATGCAAGGGTTTCAAATCAGTCAGAAAATATTTTTGCTGCCAAATTGTTCATTATCTTCAAGGCATTAAAGTGCTTTTAAGGCAAGCTGATATTTGACAAGGAGGCAGCAAAATACCAAAATGATGGAATCACATGCTGAGTAAGCGTCATACAAAGCTTAACATTCTAGAAGCAAGACTTGGCAGTAGTTGGAGTCTAGACAACAGTTTTTTAAATAAACTACACAATAAGTACAACACATAAATCTGACTCAGAAATGAAAACTTTTTTTTAATCTGTTTTACTTCTAAAACTGTGGTCCTTGTACCAATGAAGGAAAATTGAAATTGCTATGGGACTTTAGCAAAAGAAATCCATAAAGAAACAATCAGAAGTTCAACACCAGCATAAACTGATTAATTAGGTATAAATTTGGACACAGAACTGCTAAAACTCATCAGGAGGAATCAAGTGGACATTACGCCAGATGCAGAACATGACTTTCTGTCAAATTCTATAAGCCACTGAGGTGGAAACCTGTAGGATGACAAGACAGTCTGCTCCAGTGGAAGCATTAAAAGAAAATCATTGTGGTTTTAGAAATAATTCAAATTCTGATAATATTCATCATATTTGATTGATGAATATTGCTTCACTGGAAATAAACATAAATGAGGATGTACCTCTTTTAAAATGCACGCAACATAAACTCATAGCTGGCTAGAAGTAGAGTGCCCTATTTTATTTTTAGTTACTACAATGTAACTCCCTTAATTACATACATAGGATGAAATTCCACAACCCGCCTTCTGTAAGAAGTTTAAACATAGGTTTAAACGCTTTTACTGAATAAAGACAGATAAAACCATATATTAAAAAAAATACATTGGTTTAGTGATTCAATACTGTGCTCATCTAACTGGTTGCTATTGTTGATTTTACTGCTACAGAAAGAAACAGCACAAAACTCAGGAAAAAATCCAAAGTATATCCTTGAATTTGCAGGTTGGGGTCTCGTCTTGGTTGGTCACTTTACCTTTCCTTTGAAAGACAGTAAGAATTGATAGCCACTGGCCTAGCTGTCCAACCTTGTTATTTAGGTCTTACTAAGTTTTACATCTCACTGACCTTTGTCCATACTGCTTTCTCTTCCTATGGAACTATGCATTGTGGACCAAGAAGTGTTGCATGTTTCAGCAAAAGACTGTTTGGAGACAAGGCAGGAAGTGCCCCTAATGAAATTTTTAGAATTCTTTATTTTATCTAAACAGACATTAGCAGTCTGCGAGGAAGAATAGAGAGAAAATTCAGGAGAAGCAATGGCTCTTGTATTTCAGATAGAAACCTGCTACAATGTTTCTATTCACTGAAGCACATATAATACAAGAAAATAACCTTATTCGAAAATAAGATTAGTAATGTTTTAATTAATTTGTATAAAGTTAAACACCTATGTTGTACTCCACAAATATACCTTGGTACAGTTTCTGAACTATGGGTTTAGGGTTTTTTGGTTTCATATCCTACTTAGTAGCCATGATAACTTGTTTGGATATAGATAAACTCATCTAAAATACTGCTCTTGATAGTATCATTTGTAGTTCTATAATAACAAATAAAAAAAAAACGGAATGAGATTGATGTGGATGATTCAGATGTCAGGTGACAATGTTTGTGATCACAAGTCTGTTTTTCAGTTGATTCTGTCAAGCAACAAGAAACTTTTTAGCACTCAGAGGTAAAAACTTAATCAGAGACAATTTCAGTCACAATACATTGCAAATAAAGAAAAACTACCAATCTGTGTTTGATTTTTGTCCAAAATTTAGTTGGATACTACACATTTCATCTCAGTACTGTTCTCTCATTCTTTTACTTCCTGTCTTACCATGAGTGGTGTATCTGACTCTCTTTTTCACATGTATTTTTGTGTAATCACTTTTGAGTCTTGCTAAATTACTTGCTAAATACTGTATAACGAATTACATGGAAGTACTGTAATCTCAATGTGAAAGGGCTCTGATGGACCCAGTATAAAGAAAGTAGGAGCTGCGGTCTCTCTATTATTAGAGAAAGAATCTGTTGTTTCTCCCTGGGTCTCCTCAGAGTATGAGGTGGTCTTCTTCTTCTCTCTTCCCAACCACACCCAAAGATGTCAAAGCACGTGATACGCACTGTGAGGCACCAAAACTGTTTTCCCAAAGAAGTTGTGTATGTCCCATCCCTGGAAGTGTTCAAGGTCAGTTTGAATAGGGCTCTGAGTAACCTGGTCCAGCAGGTAGCATCCCTGCCCATGGCAGAGGCGTTGGATGTAGAAAATCCTTAAAGTCCCTTCCAACCTGAACTAATCTATGATTCTTTGCTATTTGCCACACACATTCTTGTAATAGTGTCTCAGTTTGAAGAGACTGGAATGTTTGCTAAAGAGGATGAGTTATGAGACAGGCCAAACTCCTCTCTCTCAGCAATTGTAAATTCAAAATTAAGGGTCTTTAATTGAAGAGGTGTGGAAAAAAGAAGGAACAACAACCCTTTATTAAAAGATATATGTATATTGGCAAGAACAGTAACAGAACACAAAAAAACCTAGACAATAGTCCTGTACCCAAAAGTCCCCTTCAAACAAAAGAAAAGGTCTGAATACTTCTCTGTCTTTAGCGCAGTTCTAATCACGGTTGGCAGGGGGCGCTGTTGGATCACTGGAGGTGCAGAGCCTGCAGTTCTCTGTGTTGGCCTTCAGGGTGTGCTGTTGGACTACTGGAGCCTGCAGTTCTCTGTGTTGGTCGGCAGGGGCGGTAGGGGGTGGTCACCACACGGGGAGAGGGGTCTGGGGGGTGGTCTTGTGTCGTGGGAGAAGCCGAAAAGAAAAAAATGGGGACCCTTCCCCCAATGGAAGAAGGGGGACAGGAAAACAGTTCACCCACCACGGAACTCACTGCTGTCCTCAGATGACGGTGTCTCAAGACTCTCACTTTTTCTCTCAGTATGCACGCAGCTCACCGATGAAAATCCAGTAGATCCCAGCTGGAGTCATGAAGCAGCATGCGAGCTGACCGAGATTGGTGGTCAGGCCTCACCAGGACGAGAAGCCAGAAAGACCGGTTTCCAGGCCTTTTCTCCAAGAAATGCCCACACAAAGGCCTCCGTCTCCATCCCAGAGAGAGAACCCCAGCAAAACTGCCCTCTCTCTTCTGAGAAGAGCCAACCAACCCCTCCCCCAAAACTCCTCCCCTCTTCCCCCAGCCTCTGATGGGCCAGCCGTTAGGAATGCAGTCTGGCCAGTTAGGTTCTTTTGTAAAGCTAATTGCACCCCCTTTCCATTCAAACTCCGTCTCTCCTACAGTGGGGGCAGGGGGAAGAAAAATTCCCCCTCTCAGATTTCTAACCTATAACAAACAGTTAATCAGTATTGTAAGGAGGGTTTTAGTTTTGGGGGCTTGGAGTTGGAACAGAAGGTTGGCAAGATAGTGGTTTTTACTGGTTTCTAACCTATATGGGCAAAGCTGATGAAGAAGAAACCCTCTATAGCCTAGGTCTCAGCCAAGGAGAAATCTTCCCCATATAATGGAATAGATAAACTACTTGTTCACCAAGTTTTTTGTATTGTCTTTGTAAGATAGAAGAGGTATGATTTTAAGTGACCTTCAGTATGGCTGTTAGTTAGACGACAACCATCTGAAAGTTCTGAAACCAAATGGGCTGTTTATGCACTACAGCTGCAACCTGAGATCTAAGCCTGTTTCTTAAGACTTGCTTAAAAAAAAAATGTGAAAGACATAAATAAAATTCAGGAAAGCCTAGCAGAACAGAAAAATCATGGCCTTCATAACCATCTTCAGACTTGCAGTACATAAGAGTTGCTAATGTGATCTGATATCTGAGTCAACAAATGTGCTAACTGCTTTAGGAACCTCTGTGGTTAATTAACTTGGAAGGGTTAAAAAAACTTGCAGAGTCCACATTAATGAACATCAAATCATTACTTGCTTCTGCATCTTTTATCCACCACCATGTTTTTGTATGACATTTCCATTTACCTTCATCAAACTATAAGTAAATTTCATGTACTAATGAACCACTCTTCTCTGATCCATATCTCAGTTCTACAGAATTATTTCTGTAGATCAAAAATAGGTTAGAAAATATTATTTCCATCACGTAATCAAGTTTAACATTAAGATGAAGGATTGCTAGGCTAATTGTATTTCTTCATGAGCTGTATCAGAAATAGAACACTTCTCAAACAGAAAAAAAACATATTTCAGCTTTTCCTATAACAAACTGTAGTTCTTTATAATCTATAGACAATAAAAAAAATTGAATTATAACATAGGCATGATCTGGAAAGACTTTGAAATACTCAAATACAGATAATTAAAAACAACTTGAAAGCAGGAAAAATCCTCAGGTTTCCAATTAGACATTAATTAAGCTAATGTGATTATTTTTCCCCTTAATTAAATTTATTACTAATAAAAATCTATGAAGAAACATGGTCTTCTTTTTAAAAGGTTCTCCATGAAGTACTTGAAAACACAAAGAAATTTTCTACATTGAGTGACATATGAAATATGACAATGGAAAAGAGAAGCTTAATAAATTTTTTTTGCCCTTTAATATTTGATCCAGTGTGGATCCCAGACTGGAATGAGCTATTTGCAATATTAGTAGTTTATTTTCCTAGATCAGAAGATTCCTGTGTTTACAAATCTGACACTCGAGATCTCAAATTGCTCTCTTTACCATTTTTTTTCAATGACTGTCGGGAAATTTTTCCACAGAAAAGAAGTCAAAGAAGAGGGCCAAAAAAAGAAAAACCAGTTTAATTAACTAACTAAATTATCTCCCTAACAATACAAGGATTACCTCTATGAGGATTCAACTGCATAAATATTTCCAAAATGCTTTTTATGGTAAGTGTAAGGAATGAAGATTACCTCCTAGTAAGTATGATGCAGGTTTATAGTGTATTTTGTATATGAACTTGACTTTATTCCTTTAAGTCATGTTCAGTAAAAGCACATTAACAACCCTTTATAACTGAAACAAAGAAGGAAAACAAAAGAGGAAAAAAAGATAAATATATGTGTCAAAGAAGGTATCCAGCTTCCAAATTTGTCTCAGAATTAAATTCAGATACAACTCTTCTATAACACAATTGGAAATTCCGTAAACAGACTGGATTTTCCACAGCAAATATGTTAACTTGAGAGTTAAAACTCAGCATGAACCGGTAGTGTGCACTCACAGCCCAGAAAGCCAACCATGTCCTGGCCTGCATCAAAAGTCAGGGCAGAGGTCAAAGGAGGTGATTTTCCCCCTCTACTCTGATCTTTTGAGATCCCGTCTGGAGTACTGCACACAGTTCTGGTGCCCCTAGCATACGAAGGACATGGAACTGTTGGAATAAGTCTTGAAGAGAGTTACAAAGTTGATAAGAGGATTGAAGAGTACGAAGACAGGCTGAGAAAGTTGAGGCTGTCCATCCCGGAGAAGAGAAGGTTGCATGGAGACCTCATAGCAGCCTTCCAGTATCTGAACAGAGCCTACAGGGAAGCGAGAGAGGGACTCTTTTTCAGGAACTGTAGTGATAAGGCAAGGAGTGATAGGTACAAACTGAAAGAGGGGAAATTCAGGTTAGAAATTAGGAAGAATTTTTTATTATGATAGTGGTGAGAAAATGGAACAGGTTGCCCAAGGAAGTTATGGATATCCCAACCCCGGCTTTGTTCAAAGCCAGGTTGGATAAGGCCTTGAGCAACCTGGTCCAGTGGGAGGTGTCCTACCCATGGCAGAAGGGTTGGGACTAGATGATCTTTGAGTGCCATTCCAACCTCTTAATATTCTATGACTCTACGATTCAGAAAACATGTCAAAATCTACTTTTTCATCAAAGAAAATGGAAGAGTGTCATGTACCATACTGTCAGTCGACAGGCCTTGTTCTATCAGAAGGATAGACCTGAATCTGCATCTACCAGTCACTGCTGTCATTAGTATCAAATTACACATCATAAATTAAATATATCTAGATTTTCATGTGAAGACAAATATTTTGCAAAAATTCTTTAAAAAACCTGAAGAGTTCTTTAAATGTTCTAGACCAAAATGTTCTATGCAAAATAAAACTGAAGTAAAAAATTAACCTTGGCACATAATATTCTTATTCTCTATTCAGCTCTGTGTTAAACTGTATTGACTCATTAAAAATTTCAAGGGAAGACATTGTAGAGTTCACTTAAATAAAGCAGCATCGAGTGAGTCGAGTTTTTTCCAGTGATTAGTAAAGTATGTATATACTTCACTACTTTTTAGTTCTTACGTTATCTTTACCTGCATATTATCCAAATAATACTATTACATTGAGTAGGATAGGTTATAAGAAGTGTGTGTGTAGGGCAGAAGGACAGGCCGAACTTCACGAAGGTGGAATGGTGCCTTGCTCCATACCCCAACCCCTTGAGGCCTCCTTGGTCAGCCCTGGAGCAGCTGTCCATCACTGGTACATGGGGAGCACTGCCCCATAAGCTGCCCCAGAGAATCAGTCCAGTCCCAGAGTGGCCAGTAGGCCAGAAGTCCCACCTGATGGGGGAGGTGGAGTGGCCACAGCAGGCCAGAGAAGATAAAACCAAAGACATGTGGTCACCATATAACATCATCTCCTGTGTGCTCTCTCAAGGTATAAAAGGAACCTGGGCTCCTTTAATAAAGCCGAACAGGCTTCGGGACCTTTAAAGAAAACCCCCTCAATGAGCCTGTAGTGCAAGCCTGGGGTCTTACAAGCTCATTATTCTCTTCAAGATCATCTTTGTCTTACTGTCTTTAAGTCAGTCAAATTTTACCCTTGTGAGATAAGTAGAACTACATTTGAAAGGTCAAACTGTTCAGAGGGTTTTGCCTACTGTCTGATGGTCATTAATGAACAAAACTTTTTAGAATGCATTAATTAAAATGACGCTTAAGTTCTTGTCAAGACTTCATTAGCTGCATCAAGAATGAAATGAAACTGAATGCAAATGCTCAAAAACGCATATCTGCATTTGTTTCATAGGTGACCATGACAAAAGTATTCAGATAAGTACATGGAAGTGAACAAACAATTTCACTTTTTTTAACAAACTCCTTGAAAATGTTTGAACACATTAAAACCAGTTCATACCAAGTCTTTAATTCGCTGTGAAACTTATTTCATCATATAATACATCATTTGTTACTGACTGAAAGTCAGTATCATCTGATATAAACTTAGTTTAGAGCGACTGTGGTCACTGGTTTAACATACTCATTTCATACTGCAATAAAATTCTCTCACCGAGATTGTATTTATGGCACTTGTCCCTCCAACGCTTTAGAACATAATGAGAATGTTGCCTTCCCATTTGTCAAAAGGAGCGTAAGTACACAATGCAGGGCATGTTCCAAAAGGACTGAATTTTGCATTGGCTTTTACACATTGTATTTTATTTCTTACATAACAGTAATTCCTTGGATAGAACACTGAATACAAAGTCAGGTTGTTGAGTTTGGTGGGGGGTTTTTTGAATCCCCAGTATACCCAGACTATTTCTAGTCAGGTTTATGAAGGACAGAGATGACATAGTACAATTTGGAGGATAAGAACAGGTGCTCTCTGACATCATGGGCAAGTAGTAGATACTGGAGGTACAACAAAGAGGACAGACTAATCAAATTCCATCCCCAGCATAACCTCTTTAGGGAAAAGTAACATTATTTAGGAGGCACTGCACAGTAAGGATTTACAATGGAATACTTACTCCTTTCAAAGCCATCAAAAATGTCTCATAATCTCCTTAGCCTGCTAAGCAGTACTTCTCCTTTGATAATTACTTATTCTTCTCTCTTATCTTTAATGACAACTTAATGTACAATACATAATTATTAATTACAAAACCTTGAATAAATGGCATATTTCATAAACAAACAAAACTCTTCCATTTTTTATTCTACCAAACTCCCCGCCACCTGCCTCTCATTTTTCCCCAAGTATTAGTCTTATGTTTTAGGTTATTTCCATTGTGAGTATAGTGAACAGAAATGGACCTCTGCCCATTTTTTTATTATTTTCCTTTGAAGACTGATTTTTCTCAGAGAAGCTAACTCTGCATCTTTTCTTTTGAATAACTCAGAAATATAAAGATAGGAACAATGATGTCAGAAAAGTCTGACAACACTCAGAAATCAAGAAGAGGTGACCACCTACAGTGCGGGAGAGGTCTCACTGCTAGTATTATTACTTTGCTTAAAGTCTGTTCCATTTGATAGAAAATTAAAAAGTTTCTTTTAGAAATTACTGGATAAAAACTACAGAAACTATTGTAGTTTACATATAAAAATCAGCTAAGATTTATTTATAAAAATCTGTAGTTTCTTTATTATAGATTCTACTATTGCCTACTCAGAAAATTTTAAGTGTCAGACCTTGTTAGGAAAATGTGATTTTAACCCACAAAACAGCATAACTCGTAAGATAAAATTTTTTTCCCCAAAATTTCTCATGTAGTGTGGTGCTGATAGTGCTACTACTTGAAGCTTGATTTGCTACATATTACCCTACTTGAAGCTTCACTACATATTCTTGACCAGATGCCCCCAAAATATAAGTAGTTTCAAAACTGTCCTATAAAGTGACTTTTCAAGAAGGCCCCGAACAAGAGATTAAAATTGAAGAAAGTAATTTTTCTTTAACTTTTCCCGGTGTGATAAAGAACACAGAAACCAAGCATGGATGCAAAAGATGAAAACAAACAAACAAAAAAACCCCAATAAAACAAATAGGAGTCATTTTATCTTGTAAACAGATAGACGTTTATATGAGATTTAAATATCTTTAGCAAACATTAAAAGAACTTCACAAGATCATCAACAAAAGATATTTCAGTTAGATGATACCTGACAAATGTAGTATTATGCACACAAATTCCAAAGACCCAACATACCTGTACTACTCAGAGAAAGCTCTCCTACATGCAAGGCAATTATAACAAGTGAATGAAATTAAGAAGAAATGGCTTGCAAAACTAGTTCCTCCCCACCTCAGCTAATAAAATCTATTGCCCCTGAAATCATTTCACTTAATTTTCACTTGCTAACACATCCCACAAAACCGTTTTGCTGAGTGAGATTTAATAAATCTCTCAACCTGGGATTAAATTTTACTGTTTTATGAACTGTTAAATTGCATTGTATGCTTATTAATGCTCATGTTTTCTTATTTCTTGACACATTTCCAACTCCACCCTGGGGTATAATTAAGAAAACATTAAAGATATGTTTTTTCACCCCCAAAAATGCATTCCAACTGGGAATCAGACATTAGTACCAGCTAGCCATAAATAATGTTCATTTAACTTTTTTAAAAATCAATTATCTTTTTTTTCCAAGACAGGGTAGTATTTCAATTGTAAAGCTTAGATGCTTAGATTATTTTTTTTAATATTTAGTGGTCTAGTGAATTTTAACAGGGTGTTGGTTTACAGAGACGTGTATGGGATTTTAAGTAGTGATAAAACGGATGCAAATTATTTTCCTTATCAAAATACTTGTTTTAACACTCAATTATTTATTTCATACATTACCAAAAAAACCTCACGCTAACAATTTCTTTTTAATCTAGAAAAGTGAATTGGCCAGATAATTTTATTTTTAAAGTATAATTTTTTCTTACAGAAAGACAAAAGAATATTAAGGATTTCCTCTTTTGTCTCAACGTCTCATAGTTTGATCTCCAATTATAAGAGAAATAGCAGTGTGGAACACGAAATAATAACAAATTTTTAGAAAATGGTAGGAGAACAAAAGAATAGGAAAAGCACTCAAAATGACAGTGATGTTGTTGCCGTGTTTTTTTGCCATTACATTGTCATTATATAGGAAAGAAATAACCATGCCATTTGCTTCTCTATAATCCCAGGGAGTTAATGATTTAAGTGACGTCATTCAGTGGCTCTGACCCCAAAACGTAAACTGAACATAGGCAGGGGAAAGGAGAGAGGAGCTTTGCCAGCGGGGACTGCGCCCTCGTGGGAGAGGAGAGGGGGAGCTTCAGAGTACACAAAGGTTTGCCGGTCCAGTTTGGGGGAGGAGAAGGGTGTCGGGTGAGCCGCGGGGGTCCTTGGACTGGCAGGAGGGCGAGCAAGACAGCCCTGTAAGAAGTGTCACAGGTGAGGAGTGTGTGGGAAGATCTGTGGTAGCATGGTGGGGAGAGGATAAGGTCAGGGTGCATAGTGGGTTCTTCTGGGGGCTTGGGGGTCTCGGTCGGGCTGGGGCCTTGAGAGGTACCTGAGCCCTGGGTGGGTACGGGGGCTGGAATGGTTTGGTTCTGGCTCACCTGCAGCTACTGCCCAGGTTCAGTATGTTCTGGATATATTTGTTGCATCCAGAAAGCATGGTCAGGAAAAAGGGATGTTCCTGGGTATTTCCCTGGGATTGAATATAGATGGGTGGCAGAAAAGTAGGGAGTGAAAGGCTAGCCCTAACCGTTTTAATTGGAAAGAAGCCTGTGTACCCCTATGCAGTTGTGAGCTATGCTGGTGATGGTACATGCCTTTGGTAGGGTCGCCCATGCCAGACAGGTCAAGACTGAAGGGTCAGATGTAATATGTCCATGGGCAGGATGAGCTCGTTAGCCTTCTGGCACTCATCCTAGGAGAAGGACAACTCTAACTCCAATTCTGGGCAGATGGAGCTCGTTTAGCCCTGTAAGGCCATTCACCTAATTAAACCTGCGTCCTGAGGACCTCGCTGCCACTACTCAAGCTCCCTTGGCCCTGGTAGATGAACTTTAGGATTAAAGGGTGGGTCCAGTTCCAGCCGTACTGCATCTCACCTAAAAAATCCACTGCGCAGGCTCAATAGAGGAAAGAATATACATTCTTTTATTGACAGAATAAAATCTTATTTCCCGATATAAAAGTTTGAAGTGGTAGAACCTTTTTCATCTCCCAGAATAATCTCAGATAGTCATGTAATTTGATAGAATATTTACAGTGTTAAAAACCTGGAAGTATCTGAAAACATGTTAGGTGGGTAACCACTTATTACAGCCCGATTTTAACTTAATGCAGGTGAAACTTTTAGACAACTTGAAATTTTGTCAAAAATTGACACAGGGAATGTAGCTTAAACACAGCTTCTTTCTGAAACAGGAACAGCAGCAGTATTTCTCCCATATGGTTGACCTTTGATTGAAGATCTGAATTTCATTTTAGCAGGTAAGTAGTTAAGGAATCTTCCCTGTCTGACCATCCAGGATCCGCTCTGACAGTCACATTCAGAGCTCTTGAGCTGGGACCAAGGCCCCTTCACAGCTATACATCCCACACTCAGTTACAGACCAGACCCCGTGTTTCCACAGCAGGGTGTTATACACCCCAATCCATAAAATAATTTAATCTTGGTGCAATAACTAAATAACAAAATAACAGCTCAAACTGGGTGCCTCCGAAAAGGAACCCTGAATCAAGGAATCCCTGGGCTTTTATACCCTCAGAGTCTTAAATGGGCTCCTGCTGTCCTTGTGTGTGTGGTCCCCCCGGCCGGCGCTGCAGATCCCTGCACCCCTTGTTATGCAAAGGATCAGAGCCAGTTCCCAGCCTCTTTCCTGGGCATCCCACCACCCAGAGCTCCATTTCCAGCTCACACTGCAGCTTGCAAACCGAGCTACCTGGACTGAATATATTTCTCAACACTAGAAAAGAGTTTGAGAATATTTAGAAGTGCATCTTTGGCTTCAATGTCTGATTCTAATTGGATGACAGTCTGCTTTCAAAGCCAGTCTCTCTATCCAGGGCTTGCTATTCTGATGTAAAGTTAAACTGTGATTGTTTCCCTGAACTTTCTGATCAACTTCTCATTCTCACTATTTTACAATCAACCATTTATTTGACAGATTACCAGTCATTACCCTGTACAAGTGTTCAGGGTGGTTTATTTCTTTCCAATCATAGAAAAAGTTCCCAGTATAAATCATTCAACCTATGTGGTCATCTACATTTATCTGGAATAATGGAATAAATCCTGTTAACTGTATGGGGGAAAAAATAAAAGTAAAAAAATTAATTTTAATACTTACAATTTTTAGAAATGTATTTTTTCCAGTTTCTATTTTTTGACTAACAAGACTACATAAAGTGTGACTTCACAAGACCATATAGATGTCTTGTCATGTCATAAATTCTAGTAATCTAAGAATAAAATTATTTTCAGTATATTGCTTACAATAGAATAAGTCATCTGACTGCATAAACACTTGCAAAATGTGCTTAAAATATACAATTAGGAACAAAGTGTTATGATGTTTTCATATACATTTTATAAGTTTGATATATGCATAGCTTTATATATATCCTTAAAAATAAATGTAATATTTCAAAGTGAAAGATATTCTGAAATACTTTTTTAGCCTTTCTTCTGAACATCAGAAATTATGGTATGTACTATAATATTTTTTGCCATCAAATACCACATCACAGTCTTTTATATACCTTAGGGACAGATAGCAAAAACCTAATTACCAAGAACAATGGGTCATTACTTGGTCTTTGGTAGTCTATCTCCTTTCATCTGTACTCCAGTTCAAAAAATCAATATGATTGTGATCACTGCAACTCCATCAACCACATCCACAATAAAGACCTGACTGCTGCTATTATATTAGCTCAACATTCAAGACTTATCACACCATATGAAAAGTACTTCTGCATGAGCAATTCATAGTAATTACAGAAATATCCTACTCAGCATATACATTCAATAGCTTTGTATCTGGGTGCAACAAGAAAATACACCAGATAATGCAAATGCGATGCATAAAGCTAGAATAATCCAGAGATTAAATACAAAACTGATTAAATTTGAGGGAAAAACGCACACATTCTAAAGAATGAATTTCTAAATATTCTATTTTTGTATCCTTTAAAAATTGTAAAATGTTTGAGGATTTCAGAGCTTTCACACCTTTAAATTTTGTAGATAAAATGACAAAAGTCAATGTATATTGATGACTTTGAAATGCAGACAAAAGACTTCTGAGCATCCATAATAAATTGCCTTCTCCTGCTTTCACTAAGGTCCATTTAAATTTCTCTCTGCTTAGAAAGAACTAATGATACAGATTTTAATATCCTCAGCAAAAAAGATGATTATACATACAGCCTTACAAAGTTCATGTTTGCAGGAGAAAAGAAACTGTTAAGCAATGTAAAATATAACTTACCCATAAAAGAGTATAAATCTGTTTCAAAATAGAGTTCTGCTTTATGTCAGTCTTTTATAATTTTTTTAATACTTTATGTCCTATGGCTCTCTTCTAAATAAGTAATTATTTTTTTTCTTTTGGACTTACACCTCCTTAAAAGCAATGATACACAAAGGAAAAGATATTAAAAACACCACTAGACTGTGACTTAAAATATCAATCTTTTGTTTAGATTTAAAAAGTAGATATTTTATGTGGAGGGTTTTGTCTTTGGGTTTGTTTTGAGTTTTGGGGGTTTTGGTTTGTTTCATTTGGGAAGCATATCTATTTTTAGATTCTTCTTCTTTTTTAATTTTTGCAGAATCTTTGATCAACTTTTATGCTGTTTTGATCTGCTTGATATGCAGATCGTAGTCCAGACAGATTACAGAAAAGCAAAGTGACCTTGCAATATTACAGTTTTTTTTCTTTGCTATTGTGCCTCCACCACCTGCATTTCACTGTACAATTACTTTTTGTTTCAATGAAGTTCTCTATTAATTAAGACTTATCCCAGAAAAAAACTTTTTATCATGTTATGATGCTGTTCTAATAATCAGATTCTCATAAATTGTTGACTCCAGCTTCATGATCAGAGTAGACACAGAATTCAATACATGGACATATTTGCATTAGATACATTTTGTTTCAATTAAAATCTGCTTACACTAAGTCAAATTATTCAGTGATTGAAAAGCTACATTCTGATTTGAGACACTATATTTCCAGGCTATCTTCTAAAAATACCCTCATAAAACCAGCTATCTTAGACTATTATTCTAATATAATAGCCCACAAAAGTTTATCTACTTTAAGTACAGCTTCAAATTGTGATGTTTCAGGAAAAGCTGAGTAACTTTTAATGGGAATCTCAATGGCTGAGGTAACTTGACACTGCAAGCTTGTTTGAAATTTTAGGTGCTTTGAAGTCCTTAAACAGTAAAACACATAGAAGTTAAAAGTATACAAAAAATAAGGTTAGACAAATAAAAAAAGTAAGAAAAAGAAAAACTGTGTGGTTTTTATGCATATGAAATTTTCAAAACTTAGAATTCACTTGTAGTCATTCAATACTAGAAGTAATACAGGCTTACTAATAAGAACAACTCAAACTAACATTGCTGTCATGTTAGATATAGCATTTCTTCTGGTGAATATAAGAACCAGCCACAATCTGCGTGATGAACAGATTTTTTTTTAATATATATTTGAATCTCAGTATGTTCAATAACATTTATAGCAATATACAGAATCCAAATTCACCCAATAATCTGGAAATTTTGGAACTCTCTCTAAGCATAGTTCACTTTCAAAAGGATATTTATATCATAAAGCCAACTGATAGTATATAATTATCATAATTACTAAACCAAAAATAGGAATTGAAAACTGAATATTCTTCCAGCCTTTTCAATACTACATCAGGATTCCATCCACCAGGACAACAGTCAAATTTCTGCATTACATCTAAATCTACATTTAAAAATAAAAATGCGCCTAAGCTGAGGCAGAAGTTTTAACAATTTCTTTGCATATCTCCAACTAATCTGTTGAGAATCTCTTTTTCCTGAAGTGTACAAATACCTCTTAACTATGGTTTAGCAAGATGTAAAAATATATTTTTCATACCATTCATCTTATTTTTAGAGATGTTAATCCTTTATTTTTCAGAACACTATCCATGTCTGAAATTGCACTCTGTAAGAAAGAAAGAAGGGAGGAGAAGAAGAAAAGAGAGGAAGTATAAAAGTACATTCTACTTTAACCTCACTATCACAGGGATTTGTAGTTTTCTCATTCCTACTCACAAACAACTCTCCTAGCCAAATGGCCTTTGACAGATAAAGCAATATAACAGTCTTGTCTCTAAAACCAAGTGGAAGTGATTATTGATCAAATATGGAAAAAGTTACAGGAAAAATATAATATTGGAATGATCCCCAGACATTGAGCAAACTCAAAATATGGTGTCATAAAATTAAAATCATAAGGGATCACATTTAACCTAGATGCCTAACGTTATGGTCTTGTTGAAACAGCTTGTTTTGCAAAGAATCCTAAAAAGAAATAAACTCAATCAGTTTAAAAATTTTATCATCTTATTTTCTTCATCTATTATTTCCTAGAAAAGTTTTCATGGGCAGTGGAATGATACTTATTCATAGAAGGAAAATTATTTATCCTGAAGTAGTTAATCTAAGATGTGAACTTCTGCCCATGATAAAAAAATTTCCAAATATCACAGCGTGCCATGGATGCTTAGGAAAACCTTTCCCTACTGGTTAGAATGGCTCGAGGTAGTAGGTAGCATACAAATGATACCCGCAAGACAGTAGTTCCTTAATTATAACACGATTATCTATTTAATCTCATATTCTAATGAAGTAGGGAAGGTCTGAGCAATCTAAAGCTCAAAAGGTATATATTTCAAACTCTCAAAATTCTTAACAGTTGATTTCTTTACATTTTTTTATTCTAATATTTAATTTAAAGTGCAACAAAAATTTTCATGTTATAAAAATTACAAAAAGTCTTTTGAGTTCTACAAAGATTCATCAGAGAGAAAGTAACAGAAGAGAACTATTTCTGCAAAGAAATATTTCTGCATGAGTTATTTATATTGAAAGATATTTGAGAAAAAACTAGTCTATCCATGCAGCGTAGTAACTGAAGATTCTCACCTCACAGAGGTCTAGTTGACCACAAACACTGACACAGGAACAGTGAAGTTTGACACCAGAGCCATTAGCAGGATAAGATGGCCAAAGATAGGTAGAAAGCACTTGTTACTTGCTTCTCAATTCTCATAACTTATTATTATGTTTTCCACAGAACTGCCAACCTTCTAAATTATGTGAAACTGTTTTCCTCTTGCATGTGTGTTTCCACAAAGAAGCTGATGTATAAGAGTCTGCTTCCATAAACATTTAGCTAAAATAATTTGATTCAAAGATGAATGCTTTCAAAAGGCTTGTTTTGATATTTTAAACAAGTATTAAGTCTATATTATTTACTACCCTTTCTCTGTATGGCTTTTTCTATGACTGTTTTTGATTTAGACTGAAACAAAAACAATACTTGTCCACTTATTTTCCTCTCACTGAGATTTGTTTTCACAATACTTTTGTAAGGCTTCATTACTGTGAAATGTTTGCCACAGATTTTATTTTTGAACAGCAGCAAGCTTTTGAAGTGACTCTCCTGAAGTGTGACATGACAGGCCAGTGCTCTGGTACACACCATGGAGAGGCTTCATAATGCATGAACTGGGCTATTTTAAAACAGAATTTGCTGAAAGATGTGATTGAGGGCTGTACTTTATGTGTTCTGTCTTCTAATTGGCTTTGTCCAGAGGAAAAAGATAATAGAATAGTGTGAAGAAAATAGAATAGCGTGAAATAAGTGTGAAATAAGAAGAGTCAGTTTTTTGGCACCGACACCTTGTTTTAGGGGCCTCCAGTGGGCCTCTTCACTTGCTATTTGTAGTCGTGTTATAGCTAAATTCCAGTGATGTTTCAGAAAATCTATGCCATCTTCAGGTTTATTCTATTTTATTATTAAGAAAATATTAGTCTTATCTTATGTTCATCTCTAATTCCGGTGTGCAAATCCTGACTCTGTTTACTGAAAGAAAAAAGAAACCACTTCTGATTTGAACCAAACAAACAAACCAACAAACAAACAAAAAAAAAAACCTGTCTGCCCTGAAAGGATGTCAGCTACTCATTTGAAGCATGAGGAAATGAAAAATAGTAAATGAAGCATTTTCAACTCTACAAATATGAAGAATGGAGAAGTAGCATGTATATGCAATTTATTTATAATAGATAATAGCTTTTTATAGTGGTCAATAGAGGGTTGGGCTGAAAGCCATTTGTCAGACTGCACACATGCACAAGAATTGAAGATGGGAATGGTTGCCTTTGGCTCTAGCTGTTAAAAACTGGTTATCAATCTTCATCTAAGTCTTCAAAGAGCTACTCTTGGTGAGCAATCGATATTGCATTTGCCACAATAGCTCATTTAATTATTTTCATCCTAAATATCCTGTCAGCAGAGGAAAGTCTGCCTGATTTTAATTAATTTTGAGAACATTGATTCTTTGCCTTTTTCTTTCCTGCAGTTACACATGCAGACACAGAGGCACAGACACACACTTTTAGCCTGCAGGCTATGTAAGATGTATGACAAGTCCTTGGTGAAAACCCTGCATATAGCTGTATTACAACTAGATGACATGCAGCTTTACTTTTAAATCTTTAACTCTCAACTGCTGCAAATGAGCCTCTGGCATCTAAACATAGTTGGTCAAAGCAGTAAATTGAAAAGCATGTTTGCTGAATAGTTTCCAGTTAAATAGTCCTTAAATCAATAGGCAGTAGGATACCACAGCCACAAGACTGCTATAAGCTAGCAGAGAAACACAGAAAATGGAAGTCAGAGAATTGAAAATAGTAATGAAAATTGTGAACTTACATTATATTTTTTAAAAATACAGATGTGGCATTGATGGATATCGTTAACACACAAAATAAAAACACATTAGGCTCTAGAGCACTGTGTCACATTTTCTCTCTGTTAAATACTAGAAACAAACAAATCTTTCAGAACAGAGTGCTAAAAATTTCTAAAAGACAAACTCTTAACAGAAGAGCAAGAACAAAAATCTAGATACCTTACGAGAATAATGCATCTTACACATGAGAATCCTTTCTTTCTATTCTTAGAAAAAATTGTTAACTCTGTTTGTCCCTATACTGTAAACTGGTGAGGTAACTGCTCTCAGGGTCCCTAGCAAAAGCTTGGGAATCAAGAAACAGAACTCAGAATCCAGTTTTTCTCTCAGAAGAACATTAGTATTTCTATCTGAAAAGAGGTGACAGTGAGGTAACAAAAGATTACTTTGAACCAAAAAAAAAAAAATTGAATTTCTACTTGGTCTGTATATAGAGCTACCCATATTGGGGATTCTCCTGTATAAGGAAAGTGGCCCTTTAAGGAAGAGGAAGTGTCCAACAAAAAAAAACCCAAAACAAAACAAAACAAAAAACAACACAATTAAAAATATCAATAGCCAAAAAAGTGTATATCTGGTGTTTAAAAGATCAGATGGAATAATTTCAATCATATGTATAGCTTGTAATTTCATTTGTGCCACTTCCACCTTTTCAGGAAAAGGAGAGGGGAAAAAAACACCAATCTGTGATAAATAAATTGGCAACTACGCTAATGAAGAGTGATTAAAAGCTACATACATTCTAGAGTGGTTAAAAACCTCTTCATTCATAGCTCCACTGCTAGAGATGACATTTTATTTGTAGCTAATAATAAAGCAGTTATATATGATCATTCTTATTTAACATAGCATGGAATAATTGTGGAGTTACCTAGTTTTATAACAAAAATATTATTTCACAAGATACCAGTGCATCAGAAACAGGGGAAAGTGACACATTCCATTTAATGCCACTGTACAAAGATAGCCTTTGCTGGATCAATGAATATCAGAAAAGATACAGTATTGCTGAAGAGAAATTTGAAAAACATTAAAGGGATGCAGAATATCATTCATTAGCCTGTTTCTAGTTACAGGACGGTGTTGAAAAGAGTGACTACTCTAGACAGAGCAGCCAGTTTTAAATGTTTAATGTTTTCCATGAACATTCTTAGCTTAGACCTTGGACAGCGCTTCCATGTGTAGCTCTTCATTGTAAAGTGGTTTTCTTCACTATCTTTCCCTAGAAATGATAAAAATTGCCTCTAGAATGAACCCACTAATTTCTTTATCTAACCCCATACAACTTAAATACATGTAATTTAAATCTGAGAAGCAAGTTGGGTTAATTACTCTTTCTTTACAAAGTGTCAAAAAATCATTTAACATTATTTCAATTTGTTAAAATTTGAGCAAATTCTCAGATTGAAATACCAATAAAATATCATCACTGTATTCTCCTTGGATAATCTATTCCAGTCTAAATAGCTATGTATTAAAATTCTAAGAAAGTCGCCATCTCTGCCACAGTCCATTAAGCAGTATATAGTATTAACACAACTGAAAGAATTTGGAAACTCTTTCAAAATAGATGTTTGTTTGAAAAATGAAAGGTGGGGGGAAATAAAACCAGGAAGCAGTTCTGTACTTCAGAGACAAATGCAGTTCCTCTCACAGATGTTCCTCAGGGAAATAAACAGCAGCAGCAAGGCCAAGCCAAGAAAGCTCTCTGAGACATAAAGCAAAATTGTAAAGTACTCTACCCCATGCTCGTGTTCCTCTGGGAACTGTTATCTTGCTCAAACAAATCCAACTCACTAAAACTGACAGTTGTGTACTGCTCTTTATTCTTAAAGGATTAACATTAGACAAAAAATATGAAGTGAAAGTGTCTTTCAAGTGGCAAATAACTGAGAGACTATCTAATCACTGCTGCTAAAGAAGGGAGTATGTAGAGACTCCAGTCTCTTTTTCTTGTGTATGACTAGCACAAGAAATATGCTAAGAGACTGTTTTTTTCAAGCTGGTTTACATTATTAAGAAGAGAGAAATAAGAAAATGAGCCACCAAATTATCCTTAGAGAGCAGTAAATATATGAAAAAGCCTCTTAAAGACTGAAAACCTGTTAAGATACACATTTCTGGAGATTTCAGAGCTGTTATTTGGATGTGCATAATACACATGGCTTTGTGTATGAATGTTTTCCAAATGTACTGTCTTTTAAACAGTTTGATCCTGGTGAACTGCAGATTTACAGAACAAATTGAGATAGAATTAGTTTATATAACTTCAGCCATCTAAAAACTACCAGGAGAGCTGTGAATTAAAACCAGTGATTCATCTGGTTATCCTGAGCTTAGAGGAAGCCTAGACATATAGCTTACATTGTATAGCCTACTTTGAGAGCAAGACTCTCTTGAAAAACTTAAAGCACTTCAAACTATAAAAACATGAGATCTGAATGGACACCATACCCTACAATTTCTATGACACAAATAAAATTTCATTTTATAACTATAATAAGCTATAATCCTCCCAAATTAAGTCCAAGGAAGTAAACCAATTCATTTTATAAAACTGTACTCATTTTAGAAGTTGGACAGGATTGTTCACAGCTGTGGTGATCCACAAATACAGATTTCCTTCTCTGCTAAACAAATTGCTCTGTAGGTAAACTACAGCAAGTCCTCAGTTTCTAAAAGTGTTGAAAATATGCATTGCTTTGTATTAAAGGTGATTTCAGATATACAAATAAACAACAGATCAAAAAATATCTCAAAGATACTACTGTGAACAAACAGCAGCTGAACATATTACTGGTTTTCTTAATCACATTCACTCTTTATTGTGAGAGGTGGGAAAGGGAACAGGAGATGTCTCACATTTAACATTTATCTGAAGTACTTGGATAATAAATAAAGCATCTTACATTAATTGTAATAGACCAGGCAGAACAGAAAACACACTTGGGCTTACTATTGTAATTCAAACAATAGAAGTGAAACTCTTTTTGCCTCAAAAACTTTATGTTTTCCTATTTACTTCAAGATTATGCAAAACAAAAAGGAGATGCAGGACATACCTTAAGAAAAGCAGAGTTAATTAGATTTCTAAAACTGAAGATGTAAAGCCCATTGAGACATTCTCTCTTTGCTTATAACATTTTCATTTGTAAAAGGAGTCAGACAGAAGGTAGTATTTCACAGCCTTAGCATGCACATTGACTGCCTCATCAGCCATAAACTCATAAACATTCCTCACACCCACTAAAAGTATGACAGCAAGAAGCTTTTGCACATTTCCTGAATGTATTTTGCTGTCCTGACCTCCCCTATTCTGGAGCCAGCAGTACAGATTGTTCCACTCCTGTAATTCAAATCACTGCACAGTAGTTAATTGAGAAATTTTAGCAATATTTAAAACTTAGCAACTGTACAGAAGCATGTTTCCTTGGACATTATTTCACATGTTTACTTAAGCTCAACTCCCTAACCCTTATCTTTAAGGAACTTGCCACTACCATCATCACAGAGAAACCCTAATGTGACAGGAAACTGCCTCAGGAAAGGGATACTTTACAGATTCGGTGGTGCTAGAGACCTTCAAAACAACTGATTAAGATGCACAAAGGTCAAGTCAAAGAGAAAAAAACTTTTCTAGAAGGGACGGGTGGAGAAGGAGAGTCCATTATCTCTGCTTGCACTGTGAATGTACCTGTCTGTCCAAATATAAAAATTTGATAGTTCATACTTTGTAATAGAAAAAAGGGGGTGGGGTGAAGGAAACCCCAACCCAACCCCCCCAAGCATTACATTTACTTACTGAAACACTATTAGAATAGTTACCCGCTAGGTATTATAAGAGTCACATGTGTAACACAGAGAACTAAGGAACTCTATCAATAATGCAATTTAAATGGGAGCCAGCTATGCTAGGCAAAAAGTGCGACATCCATATACACACAAATGGATAATAAATAAGGTACAGAGCTCAAGAAAAGGAAAAAGAACTCAAGGAGGTTATCTTTTCTGCTTATATTGGAAACCTTTCTTACCTACAGTGTTAAAAGTAATGAGAAAGGATTGGAAGGGTTAAGTTAATCTTACTACTTCAGTGATAGCTCCTCAGGGTTAGTGCAGTAGAGAGGTTTATATACCTAAATCTGTTTTAGCTACAGGTACAAATAAAGTGTCAGAATAAATGACTTTCATACTAAAGAAAATTCAAAGTGAATAACTACACAAACATGCAACACTTGTGAAACACAAATGTATACAGTGTGGTTTATCGATCTTATGAAGTTCACATATGAATAATACAGATATTAACCACTGCAAAAAAGATAACAAATTAAGCAATTCAAGTTCTTCCAAAACAGATTATACAGAAGAAATTTTGTAAATCTAGATTACAAAGGAAAAAAGCTTGCACTTTTCTAATTAAATGCATAATCCTGGATGCAGATTCATGTTAGCAATGCTAAATGTCTTCTGTTTTAATGAGCCATTTGAAATGAAATGGTTGCCTGCAATTAGACATCTGCAGTCCAAGGACAGCAAGCCAACTGTGCAGTCTGCCTGCCAGAATTACAGTTGCATTCCTCAGCAGGACAATAAGGAGAACAGATAATCGTAATTATAACATATACATCCCTTAGTGTTCTGTGGTTGAAAGAGTGTGAACAACAAGGGCTCTTAATACATTTAATTGCTGGCTGCTAATAAAGGGTTGTCAAAAAATAGAACCATTTTTAAAATACATTCCAATTCCACTACACATTAAAAACCAAGGTCACTAGCTACCCACCTGAGGACTAATCTCCAATAAAACTGTCTGTTTTATTGTATTAGACCCTGTAAATATCTAGTCACACAGACTTGGTGTTCAGAAAGTTGCACGTTGATATGAAAACAAGTTGAAGAGAAGGGAAACAACAGAGATGTTATTCTAGATGGTTTAGTACATGTGGTAAATTCCCTACCCACATTCACTTTGGAAATATCTTTGCAAGCCTTTTTCCCTAAAACTTGAATGAAGATCCTAAATATTTTTTCAGATGTATTTCTGTCTCTTTCCTTACATATCTGACTATTTCACCTATCAAAATGTTTCCATTCTGTCACAGAAATAAGAGAAAAATAATTGAAATGTGTCTATTCAAAGTCAGTGCAGAAATCATAGCTAAATTCCCTGAAAGAACACTTCTCTCATTTGGTCAAATTATAAAAAAACAAAATAGAATTTAATTGCCTTCAGATTTTATCTTTCATTCAGTGTTGCTCAACTTTGTAATGTACTGTGAGGATTCAAGTGTGAATACCTTATTATTTCTTTTGTCTTTGCTATATATTCTGAACATATATTCAAAATTTACTGTGATATTGCTATAAGTTCTTCTGTAACAAGCAGTCGCCTGAACGACTCTTTTCTGTGAAATCCCACTGACTTTTTTTTAACATAATTCATTAATAGTACTGGTAAAATAAGTGAGAGAGCATCATAAAGAAATAAGAGTTCTTCCAAGTTTATACACAGGTTATCATTTTTAAGTTATTAGGCAAGATTTCTTTAATGTAATTGCTTTCCTTCATTTTTATTTTCATCAGTTCCTAAACAAAGATGAAACTGAGATTTTAGCCTTCTTGAGCTGAATAGGATCAATTTTCTAGACATGCTAGTTGACTAATTCATTGTATCATCTTAAATACTTCTCTCAAATGAAATGTCCAACTTGCTGAATTTCTAAAATTTTAGAAACCATGGAAAAGATATTTATTCTAATACTCAGTATTGTTACACTGAACCTTTAGGAACCCAGACCTCCAAATGGAATCCACATGCCTTATGTAACTCTGTACCCAATGCACAGAAACAGAGACATTTCAGAACATGATTCATCTTAGCCAGCAGTCTAATTCAGCTAGCCAGTAGCAACTGCTCAGCACAAAAATAAATCCCTCTCTTTTTAAAGACTTAAATATTTGAGAAAGCGTGGAACCTCCATAACACAGTCATCTAAAGCCTGCAAACCTCTCCTCCTCCTCCTCAGGCCTCAGCCACTCATCCGTAAAGAGACAGACAAGTCATTCCTTTTGATAACTTTGCCTCCATTTAACTAGAATATAGAGAATACTCACATTCTCCTTTGACTGGTAGATGGGATGCCTGGTGGAGTATAACAAAGTAGGTAAAAAATCACTTGATGTTTAGGTGTGGGTGAAAAAGTTGTTATTAAACTCTAGCCTTGTAAAAACACAAATCCAAAGTTTGATTTCCAAGTCCTACCCAGGAAGAGTTGAATAGTCATTCTGCTCTTGTCTGAGAATAACAGTGTTCAAAGTAGAAGAAGACAGACAGAGCAATGTAAGAGTAAAAATACTTAATATTAGAAGATTCTGGACAGAAGGAACAAGCATTTTCCAGATCCTGCAATTTTGCCTTTCTCTTTTTCCAGTTGAGGGAAGAAAATACGAGGATATGTGCAGTTTTGTAAGTCAAAAGTTAACTGGGCTTAAAAATGCTAAATATAAGATGTTATGCTGGGTATAAAACACTAACAATGATGAATTATAAGTTTTCCTTAAACCTGCTGTTCAAAAAAATCTGTAAATTTCTGTATACTGACTGTTTATTACCTTTAGAGCTCTTATTAATTTTCACCAGTTAAAAATCTCGTCTTCACTTTAAGATGCTTCAGTCATCATCCTAAACTGCCTGTGATTCTCATGCTGTCTACACAAGCAATTATAGATGTTTACACTCTATGCCACCATACTTCATTCTTTATTTGTGTGCTTATATGAACCACGTTTACTATCAGAACACAGCTCCAACCAATTCAAGAGGACATGATGCAGCTAGTTTTTTTTAAAGCATAAAAAATAAAGCACCACTTACAGAAGCCATCCATTTTCATAGACTTTCATTAACTTCTGGGGTATTGCTGACATATTGCTACAAAGCAACCAACAGCGTATTTCACACAGCTGTTCTTCATTTTCTATTTAAAGTACATAGCAGCCACTAGTCACTTGTGAGGCCATACCACAAGTACCGCAACCAGTTCTGGGGCCTGCACTTCAAGAAAGGTATGGGGGTGCTGGAGCATGTTCAGAGAAGGACAATGAAACCAGTGAAAGGTCTAGAGAGTAAGTCCTATGACAGGCAGCGGAGGGAGCTGGGATTGCTTAGCCTGGAAAACAGGAGGCTCAGTGGAGACCTTATCTCTCTCTACAACTACCTGTAAAGAAGTAGTAGCAAGATGGTTTGGCCTCTTTTCCCAGTCAGCTAGTGACAGGACAAGAAGAAATGGCCTCAAGCTGTGCCAGGGGAGGTTAAGCTTGGACAAGAAGAAGAATTTCTTCACAGAAAGGATGGTTAAGCAGGGTTGCCCAGGGAAATGGTGGAGTCACCATCCCTGGAAGTGTTAAAAAAATTACTGGACATGGCACTGAGCGCTATGGTTTAGTTAGCATTGGTGGTGCTTGGTCAAAATGTGGACTCTATGATCTTTGAGGTCTTTTCCAAACCTTAGTGATTCCATTGCCAGCTCATCCACCAGCACCCCCAAATTCTTCTCAGCAAGGCTGCTCACTATCTGTTCATCCCCTAGCCTGTGTTGATACCACAGTTGCCCTCACTCACGTGAAGCACCTACACCTGTCCTTGTCAAACCTCATAAAGTTCACGTGGGCTCGTTTCTTAAGCTTGTCCAGGTGCCTCTGGATAGTATCCTGTCCTTCAGGTGTGTCAATTGAGCCACAGCTTGGTGACATCTGCAAATTTGCTGAGGGTGCACTCATTTGTCTATATCATTGATGAAGACATTAAAATAGCACTGGTCCCAGTACAGACACTGAGGAACACCACTTGTCACTGATGTCCACTGGGACACTGAGTTGTTGACCATTACTCTCTGGATGTGACCATTCAATCAATTCTATCAAACAGTTCACCAATGAAATCCATCTCTGATCAATTTAGAGAGAAGGATATTAGAGGAACCATGTCAAAGGCTTTACAGAAGTCCAGATAGATTATATCTGCACACCCATCCCATGTCCACTGATGTATTTAGTCCATTGTAGAAGGCCACTCAGTTGGTCAGGCAGAACTTGTCCTCAGTGAAGCCATGTTGGTTGTCTCAAATCACATCCCTTTCCTTAATGGCTCAAAGTGAGATAGTTACGTCTGAGTAAGCAGAATAAAAAAAAACCAGTATCCTCAAAAATTAAGAGCCAAACACATAGTGTATTTTTTATTTTTTCTTTTCTTTTTTTCCTTTTATTTTTTTCCCCCAGCATTCATTAGTCCTAAACAAAATGGGACATAGGAGAAAAATTAAAATTCAAATATCCAATCGCAGTTTTGTCTCTAAAAGATTTCTACTTTCCTAGCATTAATTAAATATCCTTTTCATATATCAGAAGGAAAAATATTACTCCAAATATGTTTTTAACATTTTTTTCTTTCTGTTACTGAATTTGTTAATAGAACAATCCCAACAAAGACTGACATATTCTTTTATATATCTGCCAGATGCACAAGATTTAATTGTACTGTGAACTGTGCTCAAATTAATGGATAAACTTTCCTGATTATATACTAATGGATTTTTAATATATTTACATTTTTAGACATTAGAACAAAATTTTTGCTCTTCTGTGACAATAGTTAGCCTTTGAAACGTATTTACATCTACACCAGATATCTATCTAAAAATGTATTGAAAAGGTAAATCACTTAACCATACAGAACTCTGGACCAACAGAGGGAGCTGTAATATCCTTTGCTGAAAAATGACAAATAATATTTTAGACCAGATCCAAAGATATTCTATAGGATTACGTGCAATTAAAACTCTATCCTTTTGAAAAAAGATACTGCCCAGTGCAGAGGTTCAGCTAATTATTCATAGTTTTGAATAACAGTTTTGTGCACTGTCTTAAGGGATGTTGTGTCTATAGAGGATAGCTGACTTCTATCAGCACTTTCTAAATTAATTTTTATAATGAACTAAACAAATAAGAATTCCGCACATGAATAATATATATTCCAACTAAAAATCTATCTGTACTCTCATAAAAGCAGGAGTCAGTCATCCTTTTCTTCTTTTTGCTTCTTCTTTTTACTTTCCATCCCTTATCTATGGGATGGCAAAAATTATTTTAAAAATCTTTGGAAAATTAATAAATTAAATATTGGTTAAGTTTTACAGCCTATAGCACAAATGAAAGATGATCACAGAGTTTTACAGATGTCTACAAAGAAAGTATCATGAAAATTCAGGGGTTGTTGACATCGTCAGACTTGTGCCTAAACAACCAAGTATAGACACTTGGATCTTATACACAGCCATAAGCCATGTTTTAGTGTACAGTAACTGGAGTTCTACAGAACCGAATTTAGAAAAAAAATCTTAACAACTAGTACATGAAGTTCTAGTTTTCTCAGGTCTCCATACTTGTTATTGCTCTTCAGAAATCCATTATTCTTTAAGCTTGTTTGCTCAAGTTATTCTGTCAAATATCAGTTCTGAATTTTAAAAGTATGTTCCTCAGAAATATAGGGTAAAAACTGGAAATATATGTTCAACTTAATTTTACAAAAATAGTACCAAATTCTAATATACATTTAACATATAAATTAATTCCTACAAATAAATCTTTGTTGGGTTTCAAATGTTTCTTACAGTACATTTTATGTCTTAAAATTCGATCGCTCCAAAATCAGCAGTATTTTGTAAATTTTTCAACATTTACTCCTCTCCTCTCTGTTTTAAGCTACCATCAGGTTCTTTAGGACAATGTCATTAGTCTAGTGATCAAATGATTGAGAGGTTATACACTGCTCCACTCTGAACATAAAAAATCTGACCCTACAAAGGCAGGTTTCTTCAAATCATGGCATACCAGAAAGCAGTCAGTCAGTTTCTGAAAACATCAGTTTCAGGTAGATTTTTGAGACTGCACCTGTATAGTCATGTCTATGCCACCTTTCTTGTTCTCTGTGATTCAATTTTATGTTCATCAATCACATAGCAAAGGGGGTTAAAAGTTCACAGCAAGCAAGGGAGCCAGATGGCACCTGTTATGAGAATCAAAAAAAACAGTTTCATAACCAGTAAGCATTAAACAGTAAGTCAAATAAATCAAGTAGGAAAAAAACTCACTAATTAAATTTTGTATCTTTGATTGCTGGGGTTATGGGTGAATGGTATTTTCATCAACAAACAAACCCCAAATTTTAAAGGAAGGTGTGGTCCTTCTGACTATCAACTGCTATATGAAATACTCTAAATTAAGCAGCAAACAGCAACAGAAGGTATAGAGTTTATTTCTATTTACAGAAATTGTATTTAACTCTTATTTCTTAGTTTTTTCTGGTGGTTAATAGCCCGTAAAAAAATTCGAGATCACCTTGTTCCAACCCCCCTGCCATGGACAGGGACACTTCCCACTAGATCAGGTTGCTCAGTGTCCCATCCAACCTGGCATTGAACACTGTCAGGGATGGAACACTCACAACTTCTCTGGGCAACCTGGTCCAGTGCCTAACCAACCTTACCATCAATAAAGAATTTCTTCCTAATATTCTAACATAAATTTCTCCTCTTTCAGTTTGAACCCATTACTGCTTGTCCTACAAGTACAGTTCCTCATAAAGAGTCTTTCTGCTGCTTCCTTGTAAGTCCCCTTGAGATACTGGAAGACTGCTATGAGGTCTCCAGTTACTACAAGTAACAGCATATACTTTAAGGACCAAAACTATAGTCAGTATATGATAGTTATACATATCATCTCCCAGTGGGTGCTAGGATCATCTACAAGACTGAGTGAACATATGAAGCAATACTTGGTAGCTGTTAGAAAGTACACAATGCAATAAAAATGATATTTTCAAGTCAGGAGAGACTAGAACAGATCTTTGTACATGGGAAAATATTGAAAACACTAGCACAAATTTTCAATTGAACCAATGGTAACATGCATTTATTCTTCTAAGGCTTTAGGTTTCAGTGGGGAAAAAATCCCAAACAGTTTTAGAGAATAAACACGTAACATCTAAGTAATCAATTTCTCTCTTCACTCCTACCCCACTTCTCTCTTTTAACGTATTGTAAATAGCAATGTTCAATAAATATCTATCCATGTAGACATTTAAATGTGAATGCTAAAGTAATTTTTCATGCCTCTATATACAGTATTAAAAATATTTGGCATAACTACTCAAAGCACCCAAAAAAATATAAAAAGGAGACAATATGGATAAACACTCTTAGTCAGCTCTTATATGATCAGTCATCTAGAGTTAGTTTGAAAAAAAGAGCGACAGCAGTGGACAGGCATGTGTTAGAAAAAGGAGTTCCACAGGTCTCCAGATGTGATACCAGAATAGAGGTATCACAAATATAAAAGCCCTAGATGGCAAGAGGCAAAGAAGATAAGTCTGGCAGAATAATTCACTGAGGAAATAGCTAACACACTAGTCTTGACTTCCTGAGAATTAACACAGGAGAGATGCCCTAACTATTGTAAAAATTCACTGACAGCTGTTACTGCCTTATACACTTAAAAGACACAAATCCATAAGAAACAAGGTTTCCTTACAGTTAGTGCTCAAGGTTCTACTTATATTATTGTAACACTGAAATGAAGTAAAATCATTCAAGCAACCAGGGTCACAGTACCAGCAGCAAAACAAGTATAGCTATTGTATTATGTCAGTGTCAACTCATAATGGTCTTAGCAGAATGTAAGAAATACAGCTATTTTCTATGTTATTTTTGGAATTCAGAAGCACATTTACATATTACTAGAAGTACAATGGTTCATAAAATCTAAAACTTGCTGTAGGGCAAAGAAAGTTCAGTTCATGCAAAATTTAAGCTGTGAATATATACAGCGACAAATACACACTAGTGAATGTTTTTGTCACTACAGGCAATTCTCAGTCTGAACGTCCACCAATAATAAGTAAGTAAGCTCAGTATAGTCATAAAACAGAATCAGCTCTCAGTGTAATAAACATTTATAAATTACATGCTGTGTTTTCAGTTTCAGGATGGACAAGTGCATAGGGATTCTTTTCTGCTGGTATTTTAATTGCAGAAAGCACCTTCCTCCCCAAAATGATTAAAATACTTTCAAGTATTTTTAATATCACACACTTTTATTTTACCTAAGATATCCCCAGCCAGAAGAAAATAATTCCTTGGTGAGAATGTATTTTAATGCTTCATTAAAAAAAAATTCTTTCTCATACTTCTTTGAGTTGAAACTAATCAGGGTTTTGTTCTTCTTCTTATTAATACCTAGATATGGATTTCCTGTGGTAATTTTTACTTATTCAGATGAAAGGGAGTCACTAGAACCTTATTTCAATGACTGGTGATGCTGGTGAAAACTCAAATCGTCCCTGGTGATCTATTAACAACCACAGATATGTTTACTGTTGTAGCCAAAGAAATATAGCTAAGAGGGCAATACACTATAAGAAATGCCTACAACAGAATTCTGTCACTTCTAGCTGCCAATCCACCAGCAGAGACTGCAAAGTTAACTCTGATTTTTTCCTTTATTTTCTCAGTATCTTGTGAGAAACATCAACATCACCTTAATTTAGAAAATCCATAAAAAAATCATAATGTCTAAGAGACAGCAAGTTAGTAATCCCAACAAAAAGCAGACATTTTTCAAATAAAGTAGCTTAAATGGTAAATTCACTCTAATTAAATCTTTATTTGGGAATTTTTCAAAATTTTCATCAACCCACTGTGAAAACACAACTTTGATGTATGCATCCTGAATTCACCTTAATGCATAACTAATTGATACCCACTGTAGTTCCATGGATGATTGTTGCTTTACTGTCATTTAAGTACAAATTGATTTACTTCTCTCCCCATTGTTTATGTTTATCAGATATACATATAAATAGTTTACCAATCAAGTATTCCCAAATTATCTCCATTTCTCCAAAGCTTTCACAACAAACAAAAGACAAGACTGAGGTCATAAAGGCAAGTCTATTGTCTACGGAACGTATTTCTTTGTGAAAACAGTTCATCTCTGCTACCCTTAGGTAGTTTGGTGAAAGATGTCTCTGCCTATGGCATTGGGTTGGACTAAATGAGCCTTGAAGATCCATGCCAACCCAAACCATTTGATGATTCTATAGATTTATGTTTTCTACATTCTCATTATTTACTTTTTTTGTTGCTTTAGATACAATGCCTTCCTTGTTACACATATTTCTGAAAACTACAGATTCCTAAACACAATTTTCCATACATTGCAAATCAAGGGAATTCATTCTAATTTTACAATAAAATATAAGTTAGTGATTCATAGGTAGGTTTTATAAAGAAATGGCAGAAAGTTTAATGTGGTACACAATGGACAGAGATTATCTATTCCAGTCACTCTGGACAACATCTACTCTTCTGTATTATTTGATACGTGCAGATTATTTATGTCTTTCACTCCAAGCATCTTTTACTGATGGATAGAATGAAAAATTTTTGCAGAATAGCACTTTCTAGAAAAATAGAGCTTTTGCTATTGTAGTTGAGACGAAAATAGGAAAAGCATTTTTCTGATCAGAAATATCAACAGAAGAGTTAGGAGGACAGTTCGCACAACAAAGGAAAGAACCTCTTAATCATATTTTTCTTTCCATTTATGAAAAAATTATATCTGCTCACGTACACTATAAACACTAATAATTTTACAAGGTGTCAGAAGCAATATTTATGTGTTTATCCTTCTAAAAGCTTAATAATTAATCACAAAAAAAAAAAATTACAAAGACCTTTATAGTAGAATCATATATTAGAACTGTACAGGAAATATTAAATGTTTGGCGATGGAAATGGATACCAGAAGATATTGAAATTTATATTGAAGACAGGGTGGCATTTATGGATGGCAAAACTGAATAGAACAGTTCATGTATAATGCAGCATCTATTCAGGCACACTAGTGAAAATCCAACAAAAGTCAGCAACTGCCCCTGAACTGAAAACCATAATACTTTAATGAATTAATAATACTTTAATGAATTAAACCTTTTTCTAACTACAAGGAAGTACCTTCCCAAGTCATACTAAAACAGCTTGAGCTTGATTAGGGAATGAAAATAAAGACCACAGTAGTCATGGTGGAGACAACAGCTATAAAAAGTAAATGGACTATTAAATAAGAAATCATCTGTTTTCAGATTTTAGTTCACCACTAATACATTCCTCCAGTTAGCCATTGTCTGGTAGAGAAGGCCTTAATTTTCTGGTAGAAAATTTCCATGCATTTAGTGTAGCTATTCATAATGTGCAATCACGTCCTTATAAGAAACTCCAAAGAAAATGTATGCTTTCCCAGCATGGTACATCCATAAGCACATCCAACTGCCCATTGAACTCGAAAGACTTAATGCTATTCCGTGACTGGCTCCAAAAGGTCTCATTATCTAATCGTGACCTACTCAATGGCTCATACTTAGTCAGAAAAAAAATTTTCTCCCCTAATTCACTTTCCCACAGGGCACTACTCTGATTGAATAAATCATAAATAAATATACATAAATAATATTACCTTACTAGCTAGAGACCTCCAGGTCACATGAAGTTGTTAGATTAGTGTTGGAGTGTATTTGATTTTGCCTTTTGTTTTTGGTTTGGTTTGCTTTGGTTTGGTTTTCTTGTGGGTTTGATGTTTTGCTTACAAACCGAAACAACCAACCCTTGGATTCTTCTTGTTGTCCAGATAATGAGAACACACATTGAAAGAATAGCATCAAAATAAATTGACCCATGGAATTTCTGCAGTGCATCCTCTGGTTTAATCTGAAAATTCTATGGAACCTCATAAACATTTTTAGTGCTTTATACAATTAGGGACTTATCAAACCAAAAGTTCTGGAGTTTTGTCTACTTTTCTGACATACAAAACTGCCATATCTATTTAAAGCATTTAAAACTACTTCCTGTCTCTTCCCACCTCTGACAAGAACTAAACTGTTCAGGTGAACATGAGAAGAGAGAATTTTATCAAGTTTCCACAAAATGTGCTTAGGTTGCTCTGAACAAATAAGGAGTGAGAGTCTTCACTAAATCTCATCAGGAAGAAAGTAGTGTAGAGAGATATAGTTTTTGATATGTTTATTAACTTTTCTACTTAAGCCTTATCCTATTCCTTGGTGGTAAAAATCTACAAGAGTTCACAAAATTAAAACATAACCCTCGCTTGCTAAAACTGAAACAGTACCGACAACTGACATTCTGGGACCACCCTTGAAAGCAACAATGTTCTTGTGTTTTAGGGAAACACAAAATAAGCAATGCTATTTACTTGCAACTTCTATTGCATTATTAGTACATTTTTAGTTAGTTTATCAAAATATGTCACCACCTTAGTGTGTACATAGTAACTTATTCAAGATAGGGCACCAAAGTAATATAGTCCACGTGAAAGAATACATATCTTCTTAGAGCTGCAAGCAAGGCAGATTGGAATGGCAAACACAATTTCAAATGTCAAAGAACAATAAAATAAAAACTGTGGGGGGTCTGTATGTGCAAAACCCACATACAACAGAAAGGAATAATTTCTAAGTTCCACCATTTAAAACTGGTCAGTCAATCATATAGGTTCCCTGCAGACTCTTCAGTAATATAGTTTATGCAGCTTTTTTGGGACAAATTTCTATATTTCTCCTGCACTGACTACAAAAGAAATATAAGATTACTACGTATTTGAATTTTATATAGATTAAGTTAGAGAGGCAAATTCCACACATACTGTTTAGGCATCTTCTTCATTAGGAGGTATGTACGTACAGTTCATCCTGAAACATAGGCAAAGGATATTAAAATTGTTCTCTGGGCAGTTTATCTGAAAACAGAAACAAATGAAGTCTAAGACATGGCCGCCACCATGAAAGAATATGTCTGAATATGCCAAGTCACTGCTGAACAACTTAGCAGACCACTAGCCATTCCTGGAAAGGCTCGACATGATTTGCCACCAAGCTTTCAGCAAGGTTACCAATTCAACAGCAGCATGAAAAGGAGACAGGCAGATTGACCACTACACCTGTGTCATACAGCACAGGCAAATTGAATTCATGATTCTCCTTACAGTACAACGCAGCAAACCAGTCAAGTTCTGAACAAAACTTGGAATTAGTAGGTTTCTCGTTGTTTCTTTTTATGCTGTGCTCATCATTTAAATATTGGACCCTTTTAAATTCTCAGTACTTTTGCATTTTTGGGGACATAATTATGTCTGTGTAGCTGAATGAATAGCTGTAATGATCAGCAGCTTTGACTATCTTGCAAAGATAACCAATATGTCTTATAAGCACCCAACAGAAGCACATTTTAGGGTCTTCCAGGAGGGATGTATCTATCACTGTATTGTTCCTTTCACTGAACTAACTCACTAAGTGTTTAGGTATTAGCATTAGACTGATAATATCTTGATTGATATATTCTAACACAGCTGTGATTGTATAAGCTTAAAGAAGTCTATTTGAGACTACACTATATTTGAGAAAGTTTTATCAGAAGCTGAAAAATTCACGTGTCCATTAGGATTGAAATAAATAGAACCAGGATGTGATGCAGATACTTCTCCTAAAACAGAAGGGTAACATCTAGAAGAAAATTAATAACTGGTACTCTGGTTTACCAATTATCTTATGTCTGTGTTATTAAGCTACAATTCTTCATGACTATGAGGACAGTTTTCAATTTCATGGCTCTAAATACTGTTGCTTACAGAGAGGTTCCTCATCTAGCAGTGCTCTTCAGAGATATTGGAGATGAACCTCTCAGAGGACAGCTCTTGATAATGTCTTTGCAGGTGTTAAGAGGCTGCTCTTAGATTCTCATGAGGCCTTCTTTTTCCCAGGCTAGTTCCCTCAACTTCTCCTTATATAACAAGTGCTCCAGTCCCTCAGTTCCAACAGTCTTGGTGGCCCTCCACTGAACTTGCTCCAATTTACTAAGATCCTTCTTATAAAATGAAACTATAGTATATGTTCTGTTCACATTTTCAAATGTAACACTGGAAATTCTTCAATGTTTTCTTTGAGTTCAGAAGTACTTGGTTCTATCCTCTACTATCTCCAGGAAAAAGTAATTCCGTATTTATTGGGTTTATGTTTTGTTACTTCCAACCACATAAGGCAAAGAAAATACAGCATAGAGTAGGAAGAGAGGGAATGGGGATGGTACATCACACCGCAGACCTAAGTATCTCTCAGAAACCATTTTTAAGAGGGTAAAGTCACATTAAGGAAACCTAAGTGAACATAATTCCATGATGGGTTTTTCCTAGTGATACTCCTAGCACACACACAGAAATAAAAAAAAAACCTGCTTATAATAAAATTTATAAGCATTTCTAATTTACAAGAATAAAAAATAAAAGTAACTTTTTAAACTATTTCAAAGCCTTAAATGAAAACATTTCCCATATTTTCCATATATCCTACATTGAACTGCACTTGTCTGAATCTTAATCAACCACCTGCAAATCTGTTTGTAGTCTCTTGTCAGATCTTCCATCAATATGTTTTTATTTAAGCATCATTCTTATGAATCTCTTAATTCACAGCTTTTTGAAAGGAGTGTGATCTTTTCCTCAGAGCAATGATGCAAAAGCTGAAAAATCTCACTGATTTTCTACCAATATGTTTTTCTTGATTTTTATTATGCCTAAGCTAAAATTCAGTAAATGTACACTTTTTCACACTTTACAGTTCACTGTATGCATCTTTCATTTGTATATGTCCTAATATATACCATATGAGTTTTGTTTTCGTTTTTTTTAGGAATAAATCCTTAATGATAATCTGACTTATCAAGTTCAGAGTAACTTCTATATAATTGACAAATAATTTTATTTCTAACCTAATACAGCTGATTTTGTTGAATGAACACACATACTTTGTCTGGGTGCCATAATAACACAGTTCCCACTTTTTCCTGTGTCTTTCTCCAGGCAAATTGCAGTTATAATTTACTTCTTTTTACATTAGATTTAAAAATGTCCTTATAAACGCTAATAAAATATTTTTTCATAACTAAAGTAAAACTGAGCTTTATGTTCAGCCTTGCAAAACTACCTGTAAAGGCCCTTATGTTCCAATTTATAAACAAATTCAATAAAAGTTTGCTTCATATGACACAGCTGCACTTGAGGCCTTGTGACTTACTTTTTATTTAAAAAGAACTTATTTCTGGATCTTCACATTTAGTTTTAAAGTGATTTCCTAACATTGCTGTTGTCTGTTTCTAAATTGTGACCTTTATCTAAGATGAGTATTAGTAAATATATAGGAACAATGAAGTCAAAGAAATCTAAGCATGTTTTATGCTAAAAGAAACACATAGACAACACCCTCTGATGCAGCTTGACATAATTTTCAGTTTTTTCATCCAGAATATGGCCTCAGGACTAAACCCAGAAAATGAAGACAGAGAAGCATACTTGTATTAACATACTAGTAGAGGAATATTGAATTTTAAAAAATAAGTTTGTGTTCTTCTTTTCCTAGTTCATTTCAAAACTGTGGCAAATCTAGGCATGTACTAATCAAAATCATTAAGCACATCTTTGCTTTGGACAAAGATATGACCACCTAACTGCACCAAAGAACAAAGAAGACTTTCTAATTGGTCCCAGATGTTTCTATAAATCTTTTGATCCAAGACAGAAACACTTCCTTCCATGAATATAGATTTTAGTTTTGCAATTCGTGATCATACAACAAACCTCAGACTGAGGACATTACCATGCATGACAGTGCTCTTCAAACAGAAAGTGGTATGTCAGTGTTTAAATTTCTATATTCAACTAGGAATTGAAAAGAAATGTATCCAACTCTAAAGTGGATACTCCTATGTGCTTAATGATTTTTTAAATAAAAATTTAAGAACGAAAAATATTTTCAGAGGCAGAAACAGCACAAATACTCATAAGAGACACAGAAGTTGTGACGATCACAAAGGTTTCCCTGTATTGTCCTTCACAGAGGTAAAGTCTAATGGCAAAAAAAAAATCCAACATCAAACTAGCTCTCAAATAAGTTGATGCTCAGAAGAGAAAAGGTTTTACAGCACTTTCTTCATTACTAAATTAACTTCCCCTAGCCCTATAGACATCTATGAACCATCAGAACCTTGTCCTCACAAGTCATTTCAATTACCTGGACATTTGTTCAGAAAACACCACAAAGGAATGCAACTCATCCATCAGGTTCCTGGAATGTATTGAGGATTGCTTCCTACTACAGTTGTGGGACACTCCAATTAAGAACAAGGCATTGCTATATTTGCTGCTCACACACTGAGAAGACTTATTTGACAACATAACTGCCAATGGTAATATCTGCATGCAATTTAAGAAAGAATAGTACAAAGATGACATAATCAAAGAATCCAGGGTAGGTTAAAAGCTGCATAACTGGAGAGCAGCCTTGCTGAAAGGGACTTGGAGGTCCTTGTAGACAAGAAGCTGAAGATGAGATGTTGCAGCAACAGGCAAAAATTAGAGATGTGATCATCCCACACTACTCAGCACTTGTCAGGCCACATCTGGAGTACTCTGTCCAGCTATGGTACCCACAATTAAAAAAAAAAAAAGACTCAGACACACTGGATAGAGTTCAAAGAATCACCACAAAAATAATCAGATGATTGGAAACCTATCCTCTGAGGAAAGACTGAAGGAGCCAGGTTTTTTCTTCCTGAAGAAGAGAAGGTTTAGGAGGGACCTTTAATACTTAAGGGGTAGCCTACAAAGAGGATGGAAGCTCTCTCTTGACGAAGACCCACATGAGAAGGACAAAGGGGTAATGGGTAGAAGGTACACTGGAAGAGATTTCAGCTTGAGAAATAATTTGTTTACAGTGAGAACAATCATGGAACAGTCTCCCCAGGGATACAGTGACATGCTCATCCCTGGAGGATTTCAAGACAAAATTGGACAGAGTGCAAAATGATCTCATTTTAGCCTCCTTTCCTGTGAAAAGTTAGACAAGATGATATTTCCAGGTCCCTTCAAACCTGGGCTGTTCTATGATTCTACAAAATTTACCATTGGCCAAAAATGTCTATAGGTACTCTGGTTTTCCCAAAGGAGTTCAGAATAGTCCAGTCAGGAAATTTTGTAAACATCACCTAAATTAGTCAAGCAATTTCATGAAATAATTGGCCAGCAGTCCTCTAACTGCTAAATCGATGTTCCCTGGTTTTGATTCTAGATGTATGTTACTGCAAAACTATCTGCTCAGGAAGACATTCTCCTTCCAGCACTCATGTTAACATTAATCCCACTGTGTGAAACACCCAAAGGACTATGACAGAAATGATAAGCACGGTAAAAAAGAAAAATTGCTGGTTTGTTTGTGTTTTTTTATTTGAAGATGAACAAATGAAAAAAAAGCTTATTCTCAGCAATCTTGTAGATAAGAATATTCCTTCAGATACGGAGTTATTTTTACTTGGATTCTACCTACAATCTTCCTCAATCTTTGGAATTGGATCAGAATAACTATCCTGTATTTTAAGCAAATAGAAGGTTAGGAAATCCAAAATAGTCAAAAGCTAATGCTGTTTATCTTTTTATGTAGACAACACCGAGAACAATCATGTCATCAGGCATACATAAATTACAAAATAGTATTTCCTGAACTGTGTCTGTCATCACAAAGAGACTGCCCCTTATGCTTAGAATCATGTTGAAATTCTCTCATTCTTTGCTAAAAGTAAGAATGTAAAAGAGTGTAACAAATAACTTATATAATTTTTTTTTACGTGAACGACCTTTGAAGTCCTATTTAAACACATTATATACTTCACGTTAAGTGTCAAAGTAGTCCAGTTGACTTCAACAGAACTACTTGACAAGCTTTATATTGCTTTCCCAGCAAGAAAGCACACTGAACATTTTGCTGAACTGAGGCCTCAATCAACAGCTCAATAAACAGACAGATTGAATAACACATCTATTGCTACATAGGACAAAAAGAGATAAAATGAAATTTTGTTTTCATAAGCAATACATAGAGAAACTACAGGCACAGAATATCCTTTACAAAACAACGCTTTCCCAGTAGCATTTCATCACAAGGCTTGAATAACTGATCCTACAGGATCAAAATAAGGAACTTTTAAAAAGTTTAATATTTATTTCCAGCACATTACAGAGACTGTCATCATCTGAATTAGGTTACAGCCATACCTGTGGTATTAAAATACTATACATATATTCAGGCCTTGGGAAGAGGAAGTATGAAGAGCATAAAAAGTGTAATATTTGAAATATCTGTTTCCCAGCATTATAACACTTAATTCCCTTCAGTGTATTTAGTATGTGTTTCTCACCTGTCTCCTAAGCTGAATGCAGCTTCAGAGAGTAGAGGCCTCAGATTCTCAGAGAAATATATAATAATGAAAGCATATTAATTTTTTTTCCAGCCTGACATTGACCTCTATGTTCTGATGCAGATTTGTATGGATGCTTGAATTTTCCTAGGCACTGTTTAATAGCTCTGTATGTGTGCTTGTGGCAATAGTATTCCCACCAGACTGCTTAAGTGGAAAATATATTTACTGCTACAATTCTAGTTAGAAGTTTGACTAAGCAGCCAAATTTCCTGCATAGAGCATAATTTGAAATATCAAGAGTATATTCACAGAAGGTGGGCAGACATGACTTTAGACTTTTAGAAGACCTTTGCTCTTCTGAAAGGTCAGAAAGGTGTAGGCCAGGTACAATATTCTGTGCACCTGGGAAGCTTTAAAATGGAGTCCATGATTTTGTGGACAGGAAATAGTGTTATCACATAGGAAAATTAATTTAAGCGATAACTATATATATTGTCTTTATGAAAGTCCCAGTGAAGTCAACATGTACCATATAAACCCATTTAAAAGCAGAAACAGTACGCTGCAGCTTAAGGAAATAAGCAAAATATGGGGGAAGTAACATCTTTTATTAGACAAATCTGTATACAATTGGAAATGGCTTAAAAAAAAAAAAAAGGGTAAAAATTCAAGCACATACCCCTACAGGTCTTTAGCAGAGAGAATAGTATCCCCAGAAGCCTGTTTGTTTCTCCCAGCTATGTCAACTGGTCCAGTAATTAACAAGTATTAATTAGTAACAGAAAGAAATAACATATTCCCGGACTTCATATATCAGAAGCATATAATGAATGAAGACAGTTACAGCTTACCAAACTACATCCAAATTGACGACCTGAATATTCAGAGACAAACATTTACATAAGATTTTCACTCTTTTCTACTCCATTACAGTATGTTGTGTTTAAAACTTCACTTCAAAAAAAAAAAAAAAGGCAACTCTTCATCTGCATTACCTTATCTGAGCCTGGAATTCACATAGCAAACTAATGCTAGCCAAATTATACGATACATTGATTTCCAAAGGACCAGGATTTTATCCAGAACATAGTTTAAAGCATGACTATTCAATGTAGTACATGGCCAGTCCTAACAGGCAGCGACACTGTAAAGCTGATGAGCACAAAATAAGAGCTAAATTGATGGTCTCTTCTTTCCACAAATTAAATTATTTACATTACAGTTTAACCTAGCATGCCTACACTGTCACCATTCCACATCCTACAACTGTAACCATGATTCCTAAAGTTATTCTTTCCTGCAAATAAGTCTGCTGATTATAAGCTATAGTTATGCTGCTCCTCAAGGCAAAGTTTGAAACATAAGAGTAAAGAAAGTGAATAAAAGGAATCTTGCCTCCTGAAGAGTTAAAATAAACACAGTGTATAAATAAGCCATTAAAACTAGTTTCAGAAGGCATATCCTAAGAAAAATGTCTTTGTAGTATCATAGAATTGTTTAGGTTGGAAAAGACCTTTAAGTCCAATCATTAACCTAGCACAGCCAAGTCCACCGATAAACCATGTCCCTGAGTGCCACATTTACATGTCTTTTAAATACCTCCAGCAGCGGAGTTTCCACCACTTCTCTGGAGAGGCCGTTCCAATGTTTGATCACCCTTTCTGGGAACAAATTTTTCCAAATATCCAACCTAAACCTCCCTTGACGCAACTTGAAGCCGTTTCCTCTTGTTCTGCTTATTACTTGGGAGAAGAGACCAATCCCCGCTGGCCACAATCTCCTTTCAGGCAGTTGTAGAGAGAGACAAGGTCTCTCTTGAGCCTCTTTTCCTCCAGGCTAAGCAACTCCAGCTCCCTCAGCTGCTCCTCATAAGACTTGCGCTCTAGATCCTGGACCAGCTTCATTGCCCTTCTTTAGAAACATAATCTTTGACAGATCATGGTTACTTAACTGCAGTCCTCAGACTCCAAATTTCATACAGTCCAGACATATATTTCCTCAGCAAAGGCACTAATGTTCCTATTTCAAAAACAGCCTATGCTTCAGCTGGTCTTCTACGCTGCATAGGAGGTTTTGGGTGTTGCATACGCTCTGCATACTTGCTGTTACACTGAATTTCCTCTATTACTTTGTAAAGAGCATGTAGAGTTCTAAAACAAAAGCATTATGTAAGTCCATGTTAATCTTAATTATTTATTAATATATGCATACATCCTCAAACCACATCTGGAAGAATTCAATGAAATCTTCCATAGGAGAGAAACTGCAATTTCTGTTAAATGCCATAAAACACATAGACATATCTTTCCTTTGGGATAGGATCACAAGTTTCTGATCTATCCTGTCTCCTAAAATTCCAAAAATTACTATATGCACTACTCAAATATTTAATAATGCAATTAATTCTCAAAATAGCTGACATATTATTTCTAAAACATCTTACAGCATGAAATCCTGCATAGTCCCTAAACTCATGTAGTTAACTGTGCCTAGGGGAGATTCTTAGCTTGTAATGCAGTAATGAGTAATTGTTTAGTATTTCCTTTGAAGTACACATTTGCTGCTACACTGTTTTACTAAACACATCTCATCAGCAAATCCAGAAAATTCTTTTAGCTAAAGGGATAATTATAAAGCTGTCTACAAAACAAGCTATCCTCTTTGAAGTTCTAAATCAGAATCCAAGGCTGTATTTCTGTAACAAGTATTTCTTTTTATTTTTATTGATCTTTTTACACTTAACAGCACCTTTACCTCATGAAATCCTTTTGTCCAGTCACAGTGCCTGATAGCAGTTGCTAAATTATTTTTTAACTAGCTATCTCAAATATAACTATTATTTCCATATTGTTAGGTGCAGATAAAGATTACAGTTTCAAAAATATCCTTTTACTGTTCTGAAAACTAAATGACTAATTTGTACAAAGCTATTCAACAAGTTGGAAGTCTTATCTTCCATAAAATAACTCCATTGCTAAATTAAAGAGATTGCAATTTTAAATCAAGAAGATAAACAAGTATGAAATACTTTGTTATTAAAAAAAATAAATCAAAGCATACACGAAGGAATTATCAGAGAATAAGCCACCAATTGAACAAGCTTAAAAATACTATATTTTCAATGAATGTATTCTTTTTTACCCCGAAGTCTATTTGCCTGAAGGGCAAAAAACCTAAATGTCAGAACTTTCTGACTCAGTGCAGAATTTTTACCCAGTGCAATAACCTCACTAGTTAAATCAGTTTATGCTGTCACTGAAAACACATCAAGGATGAACAGAGTAAGGCATACTCCAGAGGTATACTGAAAGAAAACCCTGAATGACACCATAATTTTTTTCTTCCTTTAGGAGGAATGCAAAGCAATGAATTTTGGAGAACACTGCTCAAGAAACTAAAAAATTGAAGTACAGAATAAAATTAGATTAAAAAATAAATTGAACTAAATATACAAAATACTAATAATGCTAATAGAGCATATTTCCAGGTTTGCATCTCCCCGATTTCTTGAGTCAGTAACTAGGAGATTAATTTTAACACTATTAGGTTTAAATCTAATCTCTTCATTTGTCACAACTTCACTCTTCATTTTCTATTCATACTTTTCCTTGGCTCATGCTGTTCACCTAAACCTTGATTAAAATGAATTAGAGACATCTATATTAAAATTATTGGGATTTGAGATTTTGGGTTGGTTTGGTTGATTGACTTGGGTTTTGATTCAGGGTTTTTTTGTTTGTTGTTTTTTGAGTATTGAACCTTGGAAATACACACTTTTCTTTCAGAGCAGTATAAGAGTGCCCAGAGTATTATTCGTGTCCAGTTATCTGACATGGGAGTTATTTATCTTTTTCATGAAAAATATCATTAAACTTTGGTTATATCAGGATAAAAGAACTGAATAAATTCTTTTTAATTTTGGATGTTTATGTTTCATACAGCTCTTCCAGCTACAGTTGCTACAATTTCAGTCCTTTATTTACCCTCTTAAACTCTTCCAAACTTCATAATGGAAAAAAGTAGATTTTCCAAATGTATTAGCTTAACCAAATTGATTTAACATGATTCAAAAGCCTTTACTAAAAATAAGCCTAAGGGATCTGTTGATTAACGGGCTCTTTCACCTGGTTACAGGCAGCCATTTGACATGGCCTTCCTACATTTGTCCAATTCCTTACAAGGCTTTAGGGTTTTTAAACACATTGATTAATGCATCTGAAAATACACCATTGTCATCCATCTATACCCACTGCTTGACCTTACATTTTTTTACCAATTCTTTGTATTGCCCTGGGATTCAACAAAACTTCTGAGAATATTAAACCAACATAACGATAAAGCCAAGAAAGTGAACGTTTAGGTGAATTAGGTTTTACAGCACAGTCATAAGATTTGAACATTGAGAGATTGCTTACTGGAAGCTTTCTTACAATCAGAAAAAAAAGAGAACAAACAAAGAATATAATATATAGATGTGTCCCTCAAGTCGTTAGGTGTGCAAATATGGAGAGCTAATTAGGGAAAAATATTTTACAAATCCAACATTATTCTCTCTTTTATTTCCATTCTCAAATACCAAAGGAGTTATAATTTCAGGATTTTTACTGTATCCCTTAAAATGGCTAGTTTCAAAATTAATTTCTTAGACAGCTCTGTGAATGAAGTCATTTGTATATTCCTTCAATTGAAGAAAATGTATGAAGGTATTAGCATTTTTCCTCACATTCTTTGCATCTTCTCTACAGTTATATATTTAAAGAAAATACCATTGGATCTATTCTCCTTATCCAAGGAAGACTAAACACCAGCTTTAGAATCTTCAAAACTTTGTTCATAAAATTTATCTCCTTTTTTGAACCAGATGAAACTCCTATACACAGAAATGAATCATAAATCCATTCTGTGTATGCAAAAAATATATGTATTTTTAACTACAATATTTAATATCATTCTAAACTCGTACTTTTTTCAATTACCATTTACTGATAAAACATTATGTTTTGTGGCGGAGAATACCTTTGCTTGAAAAGCAGACTATGTCCAGAAAAGCAAGGATAAACTTAAAAAAAAAAAAAAGAAAATAGTGAAAAATCGAAGAAGATAATTAAGAATTGAAAGAGAAAGTGCACAACTAAATTATACTCCATTCTACCAGGCAGAGTACAAAACATATCGGATGTAAACTATGATTTTTCTGAGAAAAACGCTTAAATATTAACCTTTGAGATAACGTTCAACAAGTACCATAGTTCTTCTCTGCACCTGCCATATAAAACTACTAAAGTGAACATTAAAGAATAGAATTAATAGTCAGAATAGGAAAAAAAAAGTACACTCCTTTCTACATAAGAGGAAAGCAGATAGCTAAATTGGATGATAGGCAAAAGCAATTAGTAAGGAAAACTTTATGTTAATGAAGCAGCAGAGCTTGTTAGGTCATCTTAATTATGCATGCTAAATTCTGACTTGAGGCAAAGAAAGCTGTGAAGATTAATAGTTGTAGAGTAAAAGAAGTCTAAGCTCATAACACTTTTTTCATGCTCTACTTTGCTTGGTCTGAATCATGGTTGGCATATATAAACTTAAAAGTATATTTATGCTCCGGATTTTTTTCCTCTTTCTGTGTGCTACTTGTACAGACTCAAAACCAATAAATGAAGTATGTCAAGGTAAACTTTCTCTAAAATAGTACATGACCCCTCTGTTTTCCAGAATATTTTTCTGTTTATACAGTACAGATGACAATATTGTTAGAATTTAACAAAAATATTCAGTCATTATAGTTAAGTAGGTTTTTTTTCCATCTTGTAGGAAAATTTAAAATTCAATTTTTGCTCCAGGCTAAAATAAGCATGAACTCTTCCAAATCTAAAGTAAGAAAAAAAAATCTTAAGTTACATAAATTAAATATTATTATTTTGTTCTAGTTTGTTTGAGTTTTTTACTAACTTACATTATAATTTCATTTTTCAAGAAGAAATCATATTCTGTTTGAAAAAATAATGTGGCTTTATTAACGTCAAGTCATTTTGTTCAAGTGGTCGCTAAGTAGCAAACACTTCCACATTTCAGAATTCAGTATAAACTTGGTGGAAAACAAAAATTAAAATATCATATATCAGAGAATCCTTTAAAGATCCTCAGTCTAGTTAGAAGTTGTTCAGTAACAGGATAACACAAGGGGTAAAAGCTAACGATCCACCCTGTCCAGAGTCTAACTTTATAACAGTGCATTTTGGACTGCTAACAAGTGAAATTAGGTGGTGAGAAACAGGGAACTGCATGACTGAATCAACATTAACAATTACATTTTGACAGATTAGAGACATTTTGGATTTTATCTGGAAATATGTAAGCCAAATTTTAAAAAACTCACTTTTATGAATTGCTGATTTAAATCAGGAAGTGCAGGATCAAGTGAGAATTAACTACAAAATTTATTCTAGTCTGAAAAAAAGAAACAGATTTGGATTTAAAATGCAAAAAGTGCATTCTTTATTTCATTGGGATTTTTTCACCCAACAGTAACAAGAAGAAACAAGAAGACAATGAGAAATAGAGAAATGTTAGATACAGCTATTTCTACTCGCAAGAAAAATAAAGTATTGCAATAGTTTGATCTTTGACCTTCTTTTCTTCTGTTATTTTCTAAAGACGTGGCTTATTACTTGTGGCAAAACTATAATTAACAAATTCCTGTACTTTTATTATAAGAAACAATAATCATGACATATGCCAGTTCCATGTGATGTTTATTTTTAAACGCACTATATTTTCTTTCCATCTGTTTAGTAAGAGCATGGTGATACAAATACAACATTCAAAATAAATACAAGACTGTTGAGAATACTCACACAAGTGTGTGACACGGATAAAAAGACACAAATGTATTGAATAGCAACACATTTAGATTAACATTTCTATGTTATGAGCATAAGTACCATTTTGATTACCCTTGGACCTAAAGAAATATGAGAGAACCATCAAAAGCATGAATTAGATCTCATAGTATTTGAATCACAATAGAAAAACCTCTTCAGTAAAAGTAGACCGGTAAGACTTCCTCAGGGCTTCTATATATCATATAAAAGTATATTCACATTTAGTCTTTAATAGAAATTAGTTTAGACTTTTATAGAAATCATATCTATTTGATTCTTATAAACATTTCAACAAGCACACCTTTTGCGTAAAGAAAGTGTGTATAGTCTGACATAACATGGCTAATGATTTCCAACATTTCCACAGATTTTCTGGAGTCACAGAAAGAATAAAGTCAGTTGTACTGTAGCTACTCTCCCAAATCATAAAACGCATTTAGTTTCTTAGGTATACAAATAAGTAAACATTTATTAATAGAATTATTCAGTATGGAAACATTCATTAAATAGTTTAATTTTGTTTTCTCCAAAGACCATGCAAAGAATCTTAAGAAATTGTAAAAGGAGAGTGAAATATAATGGAAAATATGATTTTCATTACTCTTCCTCTCAGGTGTGCTAAACCATCACCCTTTCCAGAGCTGTGCTGAGGAACAGACTAGAAGCAAAGGAAAAACTATTGTAATTGTACTCAATAGGATTCCCACTTGAAAGCTTAACTTGGAACATTCCAAAGAGGTGAGATGAAATTTTATACCCACTCTTTATTACATTGAGATACTAAAGGTAAGATAATTTTGAGGAAAATTATTAGTTAGAGGTTATACAAGCCTACAGAAAACACCTTGAAACAATAATTAAGACTGGGAACTCTGTGAATCATAAATAAGGAAAAAACAGTGCCAGAGTTATATTGATAGTTCTAACTGCCATAATGGCTAAATTGATATGGTGAAAAAGCCCAGGGTAGAAATACCTAGCACAAACACCACCAGAGTTTGAAGACTTTGCAATCCATAATTACCTGGTTTTACACCAATGGAAAGCAGTGAGTCTTTACCAAGGTCTAAATACATTATCCATGCCCCAGGTTTTTATTTGGCACAACTTTCAGGTGGTTTAAAACCTGATTAAATGGCATTTAGCTATGTTGTTCAAGTTGAATGCACTCCCATTAAGCAGATTTTTTTCCCATTAAGCTGTAGCCATTATCAACCAGCAAAAATTAAAAAAAAAATCCAGTTCAGCCCATATCAGAGTATTCCATAACAGCAATATCTGTGAAGAATCTTTCATTCCCAAGTACATTTTAGACTTTAAATACACATGAATATCAGTGACATGAAAGTCAAATTTTACACACTTAACAACTTCACTGATCCTAAGTCAATAAAATGGTTTATTTTATTCTCAGCACAGACAGAACACTGTGCAGTGATGCCATGAAGTGAATTTCTTTTACACCTTCCAAAAGGACATGCTGTGAATGTTTTTTCTGTATCTAAGGCCAGATTATAAAAGCTCTGTAAGCACTTGCCGAGATTATTAGCCCTTTAAATATCCTTTAAACATTATCTGCATCCCTCAGCTATTTAAAACCCAGGTAATCAAAGCATATTTAGATGCTTAATCAACATAAAGAATCCCCATAAAATATTCATCACAGTCTATATGAACACTTGGTTCCACTTAGAGCACAGAGGGCTTTAAAGGGTCCAGAAAAGAAACCACTGTGTTTTTCATGCATTTTTTTATATTTTTCTATCCTGAGACAAAGTATTGTCATAAAGTATTATTCTTATAGAGTCATGTACTAGCAATTATAGGTTTCTGCCTCACATCAGAAGCTTTTCTGAGAGAAACGCTTTCTTTACAGTACCACAGAAGATGAAAAACCTGCAACTGGCCCACAGAACTCTATTCTAATATTTATTATTCCATTATTTTTTTGACCATGGCCCTATGTTCTCACAAAGTAACTATCACTACTTATTTGGTAAATATCAATTACATATTTGATCAATGCATAAAATATACAAATATAATGAATGAGAAGAAGCGTCGCAAATTTTAAATTCAAAAAGATAAAAATAAAGGAATGAAAATATTACTGCAAACAAGGAAGTATGAAACAATGGCTTACAATAATAAGCAACTCTTTTATATAAACCAGATGGACACTTCACACAATTTTCAGATTTTTGGGGGTTCATTTGCTTATTTGAAATTATTTAGAGAAATGAACAATGTAACTTTTAAAGTACTGTATGATAGAATCTGTAAAGTTCAGTACAACAGAACTAGTAAATAAATTAAATTTAAAATGTTTGAAATTATCATATGCAAGATATTATATACAAAAGTACATTGAAGAAAAAAGTATTTTTTTCTAAAAATGATAACTTTCTAAAAAACATTAAATTAACTTCATAAAATATTGATTGTAATTTGGTAAGTAATGTCTATATAATCTTTAAACCTTATCAGTAGAAAAAAATTGTTCAAAACATGAACTATGTCATGTGGCTTAATTAACACAGTCTGGACAACTGATAGATAATGAAGATATAAATCTTCAAGAAACAAAATTTGCTTTTTTTCAAATGGAAAGTGAAAAGCCTCAACAACAACCCTCCCTCAAAAAAACAAGCAAAACCAAAACGAAACCCAACAACCTAAATTGCTAAGTGGTCAAAGTGGTAAATCTTTCAATGAATTTGAAGACTAAAGAGGTTCCAATTAGGATATGTTTTAAAATAGATCCCTTCCTGACATTGTCATTCCAGATTTAATTCCAGCTAATGAGCATAAACTCACCAAAAACCTAGTAATGAAAGTTTATTTTCAGGAAGGTAATTGTGATTTTTATAAACAGAACTGAGGCTAAAGAATAATGGCAATGCAAGGAAAAAATAAACAACCAGATTAATTACCTCTCTGAGGTCACAGAAGTGGAAAAGATAGTAAGAAGGTGTTATTTATAATATTCATAAAATATTTAAAAACAAGATTTATATAGATATTTAAAAGTACACATTATTAATGAATGAATCTTAAATTAATAAGACACACAAGACAGAGAAAGAGACAGCTGTCATTAGCTTGACTTTTATCAGGATTTTACGTGATCCCTCGCAATATTTTCACCAGCAAAGTAGGGAAATGTGGACTAGGTGAATTAGACATTTAGAATATGGCACTATAATTTGGAAAAAAATATATGGTATGTGTAATTTTGAAAAAAAAAGTAATATAGTCGTATTCAATCTGCAAAATATTAACAGAAACACTGCTGTAACTCCCTGCCTCATGTTAACAATACTATTTGGTTACATGCCTCTAAACCCTTGTAGTAACGAACAAAAAGTCAAAAATTTTTTTAGCTTCCTAAACATATCCTAAAAAAAGGAACCAAACACTGGTATTCATACCGTCATAAATCCATCCAGCAAACCTGAGTCAGGTTTTGGGGGTGCTTGCAATCGCTCCATAGACCACTTTTCAATGATAGATGACACCTGTGTGTTTTCCGTGTTTAGAATTCTGAATCCAGTCATATTGACACCACTGTACCGATAGGGTTCCACATCCAGGGCAAACAGATCCTGAAAAAATTACCATTGTATATTTATATACATATGTCTTTAATACATTAAAACTCCTATTTCAATTGTTGGACCATCTCCCCAGATGAGAGCATGGAAATTTTCAGTCCTATATATGCTAGGAAGTATGTTCTGTTTATTTGGGTCTGTGGACAAGAAACTTGGCTGACCTTATAGTGGAAGCAATCTGACTCACAGAGGAAAAACTGTCTTTCAGGAAGTGTTAAGTCCAGTTACAGAATTGTATCCACTACTAATTACGCCAAAATACTATAGTAAGCTTAAATATTATTATTGATTGCTAAATATTTTTATTAATCACTACTTCTTGGATTAACCAGAAGTCAGACATCAAATCATAAAATAAACAGAATGAGAGTTTCCTTGCACTTTCAGTCCCTGTGAAAATTGAACATGTTAATCTTAGGAGGATAAATTGGTGGGAGGGGAAAAAGGGGGAGTGGTGAGCAGGGAAAAGGGGAAATGTACACAGCTTTAAATTTAATCAAAGGCATTTTTCACTGCCACCCATTGAACTTCAAACAGGGGCATATCTTTTCCTAGGAATTTATCTTTGCAAGAATAACCTTTGCCAATTAACATGTTTTCAATACATATGTATGTGTGTATGTGTGTGTATAGTTAGCCCTCCAAAACACACAGAGGCAAATATAATTCATAAAAAGAAAAAGAAAAAAAAAATTGCATTTTAGCTCAAGAAACTAAACTCAATATTATTCTAATCCTTTGACAAAATCCTTAGAACCAATGTAGAAACAGTACTTGACTTTAGGAAACTCAGGTCTAAGATCAAGTTTTGAACATTGGGGGAAAAAAGATGTAATCAAGGTTATACATAGGATATTACTGCCCTATGACATAATTTTAGTTTTACTGAGCATAGTAATTCTTCCCATAATTTGTACTTAGCCATTTCTCTCATTTTTAATGTGACTTTTGCTGTCAGTTTAGTATATTATAAATTTCCATAAAATGGAAATATTATAACATTTGCCTGAATCTGTTTTGTTTACTGGTTAGACCAGAAGAAGATTAAATATTTTACTATAGAAAAATCAGAATATAATTCGTTATTCACTGTTAACATCACTCAGACCACAAAAATATCAATCAGTTATCAACCACTACACATTTTTAATTATAGCTAATAATTATGATGTAATTTCCCAAACATAATACCAAAGATATGCAGGTGTCAAAATTCATTTAAAAATAACCGAATTTGTATCCTCTTTGTATAGAAATAACACATTTTATTGCAAAGGAAAAGTTGAACACAACTAGACCTATGCTACATTTTCCTCTTTAAAAAATTCTCAGTTTTCACCGTGCAAGAGGTTAGAACCTTGGATGTAATTATTTAATCCAAACACATTCATGTTTACACTAGAATATAATAAATATACACAACAATATTATGCATATACTACAAATGCACACAGGTCAGTGTATTAATGAGCTACTGCATTAGACCCTGAATCAATCATGAGGAGATTACACAGAAGACTTGTAAACACTGTGACTGGAAAATTTATTTGACAGGATTTTTACCATGTCAGGTAAGAAGCAATTAATATATCAAAACAGTTAAATTGTAATGCAAGTTCCAGAGGTACATTGCAAAATCAAAATCTATTACATCTTTGTGCACAGTAAATTATCCCTTGATAGTTCGAAGTCAATATAATACTCTAATCTCCTTCAAAAATCTAATGTTCTAATAAGGAACTAAGAGTGACAGAAAATCCTGATTTTAAAATATAGCTTTAAGAATAAAAATTCAATGTCAACGGGCAGCATACTACTCAAAGAAACAATTATCCTTGATAGCAAAATAAGAATTTAAAAAATAAAAAATTCCTTGAAACGTCTATAACCCATTTTTCTGGAGGAAAATATATTCAGTGAGGGAAATTTTATTGCATGCAGTTCTAAATCTATAAGTGATAGAATAACTTACCCTTCTAAATAAGACAGGTATTTGTACAGGGTGTGCCTTTGAACTTCACGAATTATTTTGCTTTTTCTAGCTACTTCATGTTAATACTTTCCATGAACTTGGTTTCTCTGATTCTGAGGTGAACTTCCTATTCTGCCACAAAGGATTCATTTTCATAGGAATTTAAAAATACATGTGACTTTAAACATGGGTCATTTCAAGCATGGTTTTGCCAAGGCACATCTGTCTCATACTTGTCTTGTATTTTAAGAAACTTAAATAACTGCAATCTAATTAGACAAAACGACCTCTCAAAACAGAGAAATGTCCACAACTATATTTCCTAGAGTATTATTTTACCAATTTTTAAACTGTTTCTTAGTTAGGCTGTGGTGAGCAGCAAAAGCGGTCTTTGTTATGTTTGTATGAGTGTTCTCATTTTTAATGTTCATTTAGTGCAAATGATAGATCCAAGAATTATCAAATTCCTTCTAAGTTACATTTGCACTGGACACCAAAGAATATTGCATAATTCATGTGCCTAAAAAACTCATGTGGATTGTTAAATAAAATGGCGTTAAGATTCATACCAATTATTCATGAATCATATGACAGAGAAAAGCTATCTTGTAAAATGTTGGATTAAAAATAAGGAATATATGAGTAAATTTAAAAACTATCTTAATCTTCAGATACAAATAGCCAAAAGATAAAAAGGACAAAATGCATAATATAAACAATGAATTATGAATTATATACTTAACCCTCCTTCACTGCAGTTAAAAAGTGCAGTACTACAGAGTCAGTTGGTTTTTCAGGTCTAGCAGTTTCCAAGGCACACTGTTGAACAATAATTAAGCCATCCTGATGAGTTTTCACTGAAAGTAAGAAAACTCAACAGAGAAAACATCTTGTACTCACACCCCATTCCAGAGAGACCTTTTACATGTTGTTAAGTAATATAATTAGGAAAGTAACATCTTTGTTAGATGTCATCAGTATGTTTTTATAAGTCACTTACCAGTGTGGTAAAGATATAGTGATAGTATTCTGTCATCATTCCCATAGCTAAAGCCTTGGAAAAATAAACAAAAGATTAATTTTTCTGAGGTCACATAATACATTTTTATCACACTTACGTGGCAAATGAAAAGTTGCAAAAGAATACTACTGGGATCAGATCATAAGACTGGAATTATACTAAAATTAGGTCAAGCAAATAATTTCCTAGAAGTTAGAGAAGATTACTGACTATTAAAGGAATTTATGAAGCAGATCTTCTGATAGAAAGAATATTGTTAGACTGTTTAGTCCAGTAAATGTGAAAGAGGCTTGTATTTTTACATACTAATGGATACATTGTTACCACAAAAAAATCGAGTTGACAATATTTTCATTCATTATTGAACTCTTCCTTTAAAATTAATAACCTCATAGGAATTTCCTTTTTCTATTTTGATGAACAATACTATGCATATAAAAGAAGGACTCAAGCTTATATTATACGTGTACATTTTTTCAACCATAGAAGAAAATTCTCTTGAGTCAAATTTTGAACAGCCAGATACATACTACTTAAATGAAAATGAAGAGCAAATATTAATAATATTATGCTATAAATTCAGATGTCTATCAAGTGCCTTCAATATTAAATAGTATTTGATCAACTGTACATTTTAAATGTTCATACTTTTCTCTTAAATGCATAAGAACAAATATTTGTAGATAAAATTTTAAAGCAATAAATTCTGTCTCATCATTCTTATTACTAAGGGTATTTTCACGTGAAAAGTTTGTATCGATAATCTGCACAAAAGCTACCTTAGATCAGTATAATTTATTCAATCATTTTAGTATCTACAGTGACTTTTATCTAATTTTAACACTATAAAAAAGCTACAGCAGTAAGCAATATATTCTTCCTTTCCAGTAATTATTGGAATTTTTTCCCAAGTCCCTACCAGATGCATCTCCTTAAAGACACTGAAGGTCACAATTACACTATTCTGACAAAATCAGAATTTGTATACAGAAGTATTATCAGTTTTGAGGGTTTTGTGAGCCTGTTTATTTGTGGCAATGTCTGAAAACTGATAAACTCAATAGTCTATATGTTCTTTTCCAAAGAAAAAACCTAAAATTAATCCAAATATTGGCTGCAGATCAGATTTTATAACATTTTAAACAAGATTATGACAAAAACCATACCACTTTTCCAAAGAATGCCTATACTTGTGTATTTAAAATTCCACAACAGTATTAGAACTAGGATATAGTGTTCCAATAGCAATTTAAGTTCTCTTAAACAATGGAAAACCACATTCCCATGTGAAATATTACCACTTCATTAGGAATTCTACAACTACAAACACTGTTAGCTTTTTAAGAACATTTTTTGTTTTGTTTTTAAATAAAACCAAAGTATCTTCCTCTATATATGTAACACATTTGTGGTCACATATATTGCAATTGCTTATATATAGTCAGGTCTTTCATACTCCAAAGAATCCCCACACATCATACACGTGTTCCTTACTCTACTGTGTGATGATGCTGCCTCTTTTACAGGTCTTCCTTCCTTCTCATTCCTCACTTTTCTAAAGGCCTCACTTCTTTTTCCTCTTCAAACACTGTCATTTCTCTGTTCTCATTACTGCAGTGCTTTCCTAACCTTTTAAATCATGTTTGCTTTCCCTGGTTGCCTGGTGATGAGGTTACCGCTGAGGTTTGCCTTAATTCAATTATGCTTGTCTGGTTGATGGGATTTTTTTTCCTTTTCATCATGTATTTTTGGCCACTTAACAGTAGTTGCCATTTCACTGGCCTCTCAAGGTACTTTTTCTTTATTTTCAACTTGTATTCTCTTCTACCAACTTCATTGTTAATTTTTCCAATCATCCTTCCAAGAAGAGACCCCAAATTCATCCCTCCATTCCCACAAAAAACCCAATCAATTAACATTTAAGAAATTAATATTTTTTCAACAATTACTTATAAACACTATATTTGGAATATTATCACTAAATAATAAATAGAGTTTTAGCATACCTTGTGTCAATTTTGAGAGCAAGAGCTCACATTAAGCTCCAGAACTACAAATTTTAGACTTATTTAAAATACTGCAGTATTTGAGTTGAATGGAAAAGTATAAATCTACAAAATCTATATAAAGATCTAAACACTTCTAAAGAATTGTTTCTGTATCTTCATTCTGTAATTTTTAGGATAAGCAAAGTAGTTTGATAAAACAGTCTACAATTTGATTTAAAGAAGCTGAGTGCTTACTCTTGGGTAGTGCTTACTCTTGGGTCCTAGGACATGATTAAAGATACAATGCTTTTAATTTTGTTCCCATTTGCCTCGAGTCATATGTCTTTCAAAATGTAGTATACTGTGAAACAGAAGTTTCCTTTCACCTAAAAACTGCTAGGTACAGTGTAAGTAATGGATCTTGATGGAGTCATTGTTAATATTAATTGCAAATTAATAGTGCCATCAACATATTTTCCATCTGTATTTTTTAGGTTTTAAAATAATCAATGTACATTTAATGATTTGAGCTAAACAGTTAGAATAACTAGGCTGGCCCATGCTTGGCAAAGAGCAAAAACCCCAGCAGAGCTTTAAAATTACTAGGAATTAATAAAAGTTTTTCAATTAATGAAAAATAAAAGAAAGAAATTGTAGTATAAGTATATGCTTGCTTGCACTTTGAATTGTACCTGCAATAATATCCATAAGTACCTTTAATGAGACTCACATTTCCAACTCTTAAATACATTTTGTTTTCAATTTAAACCATATAGTTTGCTAGTAAACATAATCTAAATGTGAATTAAAGTCACTAAAAGCTAGAAATGTAGAATCCTGTTTTAGTTTAGGTATTCTTCCTATCCTCCTTATTGTAAGTCATAGTTCAATTAAAAAACTGTGTGGAAGATGGTCTCTGAGCACAAGAAATTCCCTATATTTGGTGACAGCTCATTAAAATAAAGATACACAAAGTCTTGCCTTCTATGCATACTTTAGGGTTACAGTAACCTCTTTTATGGGACAAATCCTTTGTATACTGCTACATTGCCAGCTTCTCTAGGAAAACCTCACTGGAATCTGCTTCTGCAATATAAAGCCAGTTAAGTATTTCGAATTCTGCTGTATTTCACCTACTCATCTTATTCATATTTATATTTACTGCTGTCCTCTCAGTGGAAGACACTAGTGTGACCTGTTGGTAAGATACAATTCAGATATCACTATCTGATTAAGAATAGGCATCTTGGAGACTTCAAATAAAAATAAATAAATAAAGTTTTGTTATATAAAATAACAATAAGCAAGCATTTAAAACCCTGCTTAAAAAATCAATTATTCAAAGTACAAGTTCTTCATAGTTGAAAGACTGATATACCTTTCTCTCTGAACATGAACTGATTTATCTGTTTCTTTATAAAACATAATTAAAGAACCTACCATTTGCATCATCAGTAAAATTACCTCTGAAATCCTTGGCTGATTTTCAGTTAGGCCTCAGTAAAACTCACATAAAATTCCCCTGCTTCTTAAATGCCATTAGGTCTGGATAATACTTTTATTTATTAGGGATAAAAAAGATTAAGCCCTCTAAAGCAAAATGAGGATTACCTGTTTCAAGATGCCTGCTGCCATTTCATGGTTGCAGTCAAAGATTACATGGAATTCTTTGCCTCTTTTCATCTCCTTTAGCAAAGGCTTTGCATCTTTCGTGTCAGCTGGTAACTGACGGATTTTTAGTCTTAGGTTATATCGTGATGGAGCCTTGATGAGCTCTTGTAATCGAATAAGACCTTAAAGAAAACAGGAGTCAAGAGAAAATTATCAAAACAAGAACCTGAACTTCGAGCAGCAGAATATATTATAAGCATTCAAAGTTTCCTGAATTTTTCTCCCTTGTCAGTATGTTGCAACAGATATGTAAAAATGTTATTAAAAATAAAAATAAAATACCTGCACTCCCAACACTTTATCACAAGTCTCTTTTTCTTAAGTATTAACAGACAGTATGCAAACTCAGTTAGGATTACTGTAAGACAGATAAATCTTCCTCTAGCATTATCACACAACTATGACATTCCTCTTCAAAGAAAGTATGTAATTACTCTAATTCAATTAAAGCAATATTCCAGAGTAATAGTTTGTAATCAGACTAGTCAGTCTGCCAGCTCCCAACTAATCCATCAGGTTTCCGTACAAAGTTGTGAATCATTTCAGCTCTGTAGAACATTCTCACATAACGCTGTTCTCATATTTCTATACTGAACCACTTTTCAAGAACATCAAGAGTCAAAAGCAGCTTTATTCTACTGCACAGGTTTTGGAATCAAAACTACCCCAGAACAAAACTTACTGGCTTTAGAAGCAACTTTGAAATTAATTCAATTGTATAAGACACTAGAGTGATTCATAATGTTCAAATTTTCTGTACAAATACTGAGTATTTTTAACATATCAACGGTTAAAAGGAAATCTGATTGTTCTTTCTTGGCTGCAAACTGTTGTTTCAAATCGTTGTTTACTTAAGAGGACAAAGTCCCTAATATGTATATTTTATTCATATTTTCAGGTGTTACACCAATCACCTTTGCTACACCGATCACCTTTGTTACACCTTTGGAGACAGGATGGACAGCAAAATTGTCAAGGAACTTTAAGGTGGGGTGGAAAGAAAGGGAAAAGGGATGCTGCTTTTCTCTGAAGGAAGTCTAAATTACAAAATTTTACTAAATAAATGTAGGAAACTACACATTGACCGGTCCTTTGATCTATCACCATTTCTTGCAACAATAAAACACAGTTTTGGTCTTTTACCATAGGTCCAAGATTTGTTACACAATGGAAAGAAGTGTTTTGTGGTCTACAGGAGCTTTTGAAGTAAATGTCTTTCAATACCCTTATGAATTAAACATCTACTTCATGGTCGACAAAAAAAACCTGCAGCAGTTGAAAGTCAAGAATTCCAAAAGTTCCAACTTTTGTTCTGTTCCAGAGCATTACCCAAGAAGATGAGCTCCTTGAGATCCGAACTGGACTGTTCAAGAATTATAAAAAGAAAGTCGTAATCTTCATAAATCTTGTCAATATTGGGCTACATCAGAGAAAGAAAAAATCCCACCAAAATTTGAAATAGAGGATTTACAGATGTAGAAACTAATACGAGAGCAATTAAAAACTATCAAGGAGACTACTATGATAAGTATAGTGTCTGCCTGCTAGGTTACCTACGTATCTGAGAGTGATGCAATGACCAGTAAACACAGGACCACATTGTGAAGGCAGTACAAAAGGTAGGAAAATAACAGAGAAACCAGAGTGTGAAAACATGCGGAAGAAAGCCTTTGAATGCACAGCTCTTTAGTTCACTGACTGGACTACAGTGTTGGGGCAGCACAGATGTGAATGCAAGCAAATAAAGAAGTATTTATGCCTTCAATAACTATCAGGACATACATAGTAACTCGTGAGATTTCTGAAAACATATTTTATGATAAATTAGATCTGAGACATGAACAAATTCCAGGTGTTTCAAAGTTAATTTTTTTTCCCGTCCTCATCAATGTGAAATAAAAAGCAACCTTAAACTTTTCGCGTGTAGTATCGTTGTTTGTGGTTTCTACGTGTAGCAGAATATTTAATTTTAGTAATAGTTACAGTTACATATACTTTCATTTATAAGATTTTAACATATATATTTCACCACATTTCTAGCCACCAGCATTTATAAAGTACAGATAGATTATGGCAGGTCACAAAACACATTCCAGTCTACTAAATGAGTCACTTCAGTAGTACACCTGGTCACCCCCTATAAGGAATAAATCCTTTACTACAGTTTCCAGCTTGCTACGTTCTGAACAGAATGATTTTGGAAAACAAAACCAGTCCCCTCACTTGCAAGGGAGTGAGGACATGCTGCTCTGTGGAGGGTGCATGGTGTGGGGTGCTATCTTGAAGGTGTGTCACAGGTGGTAAGTACCACTGCCACAGTCACCCTATAACTCCTTGCTGCAGAGAAACACCTTGCAGAATGAAATAAGTCAGAGCTGATCACAGCTTTCTCTCACACTTTTATTTCTTTGGTTAATTACTGAGAAGCAGCATTTAATTCAGGCATCAGTGGGAACTGAGAGCACATAAATGCCTTCCAGTACTGGATCACACTTCACAAGCCGGCTCTTTCAAATGCAAATCAAAGGTTGGAAGTTTCTTTCCACGTTGTATTTACCATTTGGGATGCAGTGTTTATGTTTTATAACATATGCAAAGAATAGTTTAATTTTACTAGAAAATAAACCCCACCACATTAATTTCCTGAAGGAAAATAACATAATTCATCGCGGGGGGGCAGGGAGGGAGGAGGGGAGAGAACACAAAATCAAATAAAAACCAGAAAACAAACAAAATCAAAAACCCACCATACACAAACAAAACCAAACATCATTCTCTTTATGTTTTCCTCTCTGTTATGCCTGGATGAAAGCACTGCTGGTTCCAGTCAGTGCTGAGTCCACCTAAAGAGCAGGACAAAACCTCCTGAGCACCAAAGGAAGGTAGCCCTGCTCAAAAGCACTGAAGGAAGACACAAGCCACCGTTGAGGACGGAGACACCCTCTTCGAGGGAGGGAGCTCCTTTCCACAGCACAGCTCGACTGAGGGGGAGGCAGATGAGGCCATGGTGCCTCACGCCAGGGCAAGCACACCCTGAGGGGCTGTGGCCCGAAACGACCGAATAAGCAATTATGCAAAAGGCAACAGAAACCATTATGCCAAGGGACCTGAGCCTATTGCTTCCTCGGTAACCTCCCAGGGCAAACGTGAATGGACTGCGTGTAATGTGTAGTGAAAATACAAGATATTTCCTGTCTTCCTAAGGAGGAAAATATTTATGCGATTGCATCCTTCTTTCTCACTAACTAAATCAGTGATTGCAAGCTTGTGTTTACAAACAAAACCCCCTGATTCTAGATTGTTCTGTCCACAGTGTTTTCCAACCGTTTTGAGCAGTTTAATTTTCTGCCCTTCTTTTCTAGACTAAATATTGAACAGTGAGTCATTATTTGAAACCAAATTAAAAATTAAGCACTGAAAAGTTATAACGTAAAAGAATAAGTTCCTACATGTAAACTGCAGCACCTGGGTCCGTTTGAGGATAGTAACTGTTTTCCAACTCCTGGTTGTCACTGATCTTCTCTTCCCCTGAACACCCTGGTTTCTACAGGGGTAGGTGCAATGGCCAAAAAAAGTTCCAAGGGATCAAAACATTGCACAGTTGAGAAGTAATCAAGCAATCCACATGTAATATGAATAAATTTTGCCACTATCCTTATAGTAACAATCTGTGTTTAGAGTTTGATTTCTCATGGCTATAAGACATCATATGTTGAAAGCTTTTTACAGTAAAACTAGTGCCTTGCAGTAACAAAATTTTTCTCTCTTTAACATACAGTCCTCATCAGATGAAGTCAGACAAATTCATTGTTTCTTTTCATTTTTAGATGTTCCAAAATTTGTTCTGTCCATATTTTTACTTTCTCTTAATACTGTTATGGCTCATTTGGATGACTGAAATTCATAAGACTCAAGGAAGACTGCTTCTTCCTACTGCATCCAGTTTATTTGTGGGACTCCATTTCTATCCTATAATCTATACATATTGTTAAGGGTCAGAGTAGTTTTAGGTCAAACATATATTATCATACATTAACTAAGTTTTTTGAGGCACTGTTAGTCCCAAAGTAAGTTTCATTGCTGTTTGTCATCTAACATTAGAGTAAATGGAAAAGCTGATTATACAGGATCAAAGCAACAAGCTGCCATGTACTGAGAAATAAAAGTTTCTAAATCAGCAAGGGACAGTTTCAAAAGGACATGTATATACCTCATTAGAAGAAGAGGTACGAGAACCTCCAATGAAGGGAGGAACGTAAGTCAAGAACTACAAGGACAAAGAAGCTAAGGATAAAACAAATCCTGTCTTCACCATGATTTTGAACAGATACTTGTCTATAATATTTTTTAAATAACTGATTCTATATGATGAATATATAATGAATATATAAATGAATTGCAGTCCTCGGATGAAAAGCTGACCTCTTATGTTATTAGGATTTACACGATCCCATTCTAATGTAAAAAAAAAAGCAAAAGAAAACCAAAGAAAAAAAAAACAAAAACCCAAACACAACACAACCATTTGTTTGCAAAAGCTCCTAAAAAAATCTATTTTACAACAGTATAGGAATAGATGCATTTTGGGAATGTACTTCCTGTAGTTTCTTTCACCAGAGACACCTTTTTCCTGTCCCTTTAAACTCTCAATTCCTTCTTTTAGCAGCCACTGTGATAGAGCCTTACCTCTGAATGGCTGGGAAGAACGTGGTGTGAGTAACTCTTTCAGAAGCTGCCATCAATTCATCTTTAAGGAGAATCCTGAAGGAGCAGTTTGTGAGCTATCCAGCTGGCATCTTCCTCCAAAGAGATCAATCACATTATCTCCTCGACATGTTCAACTTCAACCAGTCCAGGAAGCAAGAGCCTCAAGTTTGTTTTAAAACCTGTGTCTCCAGCTCAGCAGTCTTGTGGGCCATTGCTATGCCACCTGGCCTGCTCATCAAACTATTTATCATTTCCATTAATGCTGCCTTTGTGCTGCACAGGAAGAATGCAAGCAAATGCACTTTGCAATAGGCTGAACACATGAACCTTTTTCTGTACGAAAACACTAATGCTCTTTTAAAGGCTACTCTTATCTTCAAAACATAAAAATTTCAAAAATATTAATGTACCACTTTGTAGAGCTATCAGAACAGTTTCTCTGTTTTTAGGAAGTTGTTTCCTCTCACACCTCTGTATAGTCTTCTCCTTCCCTGACAGCCCTTTGCCAAGTTTTTCTGGTTATGTCTCAGAAAAATCTCATTGTGTATTGGGCTTTGAAAGGGGTATGGGTAGAAGGGAGGAGAATGCCACTTTATTGGACATTGATAGAATGCTTCACATCAACTGGGACAGTTCATTGCTATAAAATGTTTCTCAGATATTGAACATCCTGAACAGATTACTTATGAAATCTAAAGATTAGTTTTAGCAACCTCAACTAAGAAAATCCATCTCCAGTGAAGGGATTAAAAAGAAACTGCACTTGATAGCAGGGGTTCTTGTACAGTGGGCTGTTCTGTGTTCTTTGTGCTGTTATATCCGATATAGCAATGCCATTAAGAAATACATCAAGAAAATAGAGGTGAAGAGGAAAGACAGCTTGAAGGACTTTTCATATTTATTTATATTAGGCTTTTTTACTACAGTAATATAATTTCGCTCAATTACGGCAGTGTAAAGCATCCTTAATGTGTTTGTCAGCTACATTTAAACCCACTTAAATACCGTAGCAATGGTATAAAGTGTCTTTAATGGAAAAAGATTTGAAATATGTAATCCAGAAAAAAATGGTCTTCATACTGTAAACATATTTAATGCAGCTTCTTATTAGTAGCTTTAGAGACCAACATTTTAGCAGGATCTTTCAGTCTCATAGTTAAAACATTAGAGAGCAATCAGAATACTATGCGTGTATACACGTATATATTTTACAAATATTAATGCATTAGAATTTGATGTCATTTGAAACCTGCAATATTTAAAATGGACTATGATTAGTTGTAGTGACATGAAGAAGATATCTAATATTATTTTAACTTATTTTTCTGCTAGTCTTGATTTCTACTAGGGAAATGATAGTACTGTATCAGTAAAGAGAAGGAAAAGTATCTGGTAACTGACACTTGACATGCACTTCCACAAAATGATGCTGATATAACCAGTGGTGTACTTAAGGGGGACTTAGAGCACAGTACTACTAATATCTGAGAAAAACGCTCTTCTCTAAAACAAAAGAAACCCAGAACTATATTTTTAATTAGATATGTGTGTGCATGTATGTATATCTTTTTGAAATGCAAACCTCATTAATGTGAGAGATCTAAAAGTGTCTAGACTAAGCCAAAAAAAATTAAAAAAAAAAAAAACAAAAATCCCCCATCAAACCCCCTCCTTTCTTTTAGCAAAAAAACTAATAATTTTGAAAGAATTATTTAGTACAGGAAAGCAGAAGTGTTTAAAATTATATTCATAACTAATATTGAAGATCAGATTGCATATACATATATATAATTATATAGAAGAGATTAGGTTTAGGGTTAAAAGAAAAAACAAGAAAACCATGGATCCAGGTTTAAATCCACAGACAGTCAAGTTTTCTCTTCTGATACTGTGCAGATCACTTAATTTTTCTGTGTCAGGTCTTAGCATCTAAATCCATTTTACTGCTGTTTCAGCAAAACCAGCTGTAATTGAAGAGTAAGGTAATAATCAGCTTTATTGTTTACCTTAAATGTGCTAAGCGAGCTCATCAGTGCACCGGTGCGAACATTTTTTATACTTAGATGCAAGCAGCCAATCCCAATTCATCTTATTTCCAGTAACAATTCTTTCCTAATAATGGCTTTGAAGCACTACAGCAAAAATCCCCTCTACCCCATCCGACACAGTTTCATGAGAGACAATCAATGTGTTGCTGAAGACCTTCAGTTCATGGAACAGTTTTGATCACCGCACCAACCAACATAAAAAAAACTTTTTTCATACCAGCTGAGTACTTATCAGCTACAGCATGCAGCAGCTAGGAAAGACAAACAAACAAAACCAAACAAAAACGAACTAAACAAACCAAACAAATGAAAAAACCCCAACAGAATCCTGTCCATCCTTCCCTCACCTTTGCACTTAAAGCATGAAAATGTAAGAAAAAATAAAATAATTGAAGAAAACGTTGAAAATTAAGAAAACATGCCTTATTAATATATTAGATTTGCCATGTTTTTCTAGTCTTCAGCTACATTTGACATTTACATATGTGGCTCCATTATAACATGCCTGATTTGAAATGCTGGTGTTATTCTCTTTTCTGAACATGTTTTTTGAACATTTTCGTAAAATTTTCTAATTAATTCAGTATGATGATGGTGACAGCAATGAGAATTAGCAGTCCTGGGCATTTCAAAAGAATTCTCATAATCATATGAAATATGATCTCTCAAGTGGCTGACATGTATGAGCAGCAGAGTTTAATGAGGGTGAAGAGGGGCAAAAGAGGTATACTACAATCAAAGAACAAAACAGATTTTGTGGAAGATGTCAGAATGAATGATAAAAGAAGCAGTAGAACAAGTTAGCAATTCGTAGCCATACAATAGAAGTTTTACTATTGTATCAAACTATGCAAAGCTAAAGAAATACTACCTACAAAAAATCAAAATGGACTTAGCTGAAAAAGAAACATAAACGAACATCCTAAACTGGAATTTACACTAGATTAGCACATATATCCTTGGAAAGAAAAGCAGTTAAATTTTTGCTAAAAAATTAATTGTAAGAGTGTAAGAGAGAAGAAAACTCTGTAATTGAAGATGAAATTAATTAAGACAGTAATGTTTGAACTGAGACCAATCACAGAGGGGTTGACATTGCAAGTGTATTTCACAGTGCTACTCCAACCAGAGGACAAAATATGTAGTAAAAAAAGGAACAGTAGTGTAGTTAAGTTTGGTGTAGTTAAGACTAGTTAAATCTGACCTTAAATTTATGCCCCATACAAGATGTGAAAATGACCATGCAGAAAAGCTACCCATCTAGCCTTTCATAAGCAACCAGTACTACGTTCCATAGAACCAGAATAAATGCTAGCTAAAAGTGTACAAGTCAAAACAGTATAAATATACAAAATTAAACACAGATATACTTTTCATCTAACTGATATCTAATATACATATAAATCTAGTTTGGAGAATCACTATCAATACCAATGGAGTAATTTAATATTAATTTATCATTTAATATTTCTACACATTTGATAGAGACATTAGTCAGCATCAGTGGTAGGTAATAGTTCTGATAGAGTGAATCATTTCTGCTACAATTTTAAACATGTTTCTAGCTATTCTGTTTAACATAGAGGATAGGTTGTTTGTTTCCTCTTAGAATCATAGAATCATAGAATCAACTGGGTTGGAAGGGACCTTCGAGATCATCAAGTCCAACCCTTGATCCAACACCACTGTGGTTACTAGACCATGGCACTAAGTGCCACATCCAGTTTCTTCTTAAAAACCTCCAAGGATGGAGAATCCATCACTTCCCTGGGTTGCCCATTCCAATGTCTGATCACCCTCTCTGGAAAGAAATTCTTTCTAATATCTAACCTAAACCTCCCCTGGCACAACTTGAGACCATGCCCTCTTATCTTGCTGATAGTTGCCTGGGAAAAGAGACCAACCCCCACCTGGTTACAACCTCCTTCCAGGGAGTTGTAGAGAGTGATGAGGTCTCCTCTGAGCCTCCTCTTCTCCAGGCTGAACAACCCCAGCTCCCTCAGCCTCTCCTCATAGGACTTGTGCTCCAGTCCCTTCACCAGCCTAGTTGCATTCCTCTGGACCTGCTCCAGTACCTCAATATCCTTCCTGAACTGAGGGGCCCAGAACTGGACACAGCACTCCAGGTGTGGCCTCACCAGCACTGAGTACAGGGGAAGAATCACTTCCTTGGACCTGTTGTCCACACTGTTCCTGATCCAGGCCAGGATGCCATTGGCCTTCTTGGCCACCTGGCCACACTGCTGGCTCATGTTCAGCTTCTTGTCAATCCAAAGTCCCAGGTCCCTCTCTGTCTGGTTGCTCTCCAGCCACTCTGTCCCCAGTCTGTAGCACTGCATGGGGTTGTTGTGGCCAAAGTGCAGGACATGGTACTTGACCTTGTTGGACCTCATCCCGTTGGAATCAGCCCAACTCTCCAACCTATCCAGGTCTCTCTGAAGAGCCCTCCTGCCTTCCAGCTGATTGACACTCCCCCCAGCTTAGTGTCATCTGCAAATTTGCTGATGATGGACTCAATCCCCTCATCTAAATAATCAATAAAGATGTTAAACAGAACTGGGCCCAACACTGATCCCTGGGGGACACCACTAGTGACTGGCTACCAACTGGTTGCAGTTCACCACCACTCTCTGGGCCCAGCCCTCCAGCCAGTTCTTAACCCAGCACAGAGTGCCCCTGTCCAAGCTGTGGGCTGCCAGCTTTTTCAGGAGAATACTGCAGGAGACGGTGTCAAAGGCCTTGCTGAAGTCCAGGTAGACACATCCACAGCCTTCCTCTCATCCACCAGGTGGGTCACCGGATCATAAAAGGAGATGAGGTTGGTCAGACAGGACCTGCCCTTCCTAAACCCGTGGTGGTTGGGTCTGATCCCTCTTGTCCACTTCCCTTACACTAAACCAACGCTCTCATACTGTTCAAATTTTAAGGTCATATTTTCCTTAACCTTTGATTGCAAGAACCCTCATCTTTCTTGAGATCTGCTGCAAAGAGCAATGTAATATAGTGTGATGACTTTTGCTATGCAGATTAAATTGAATTACCTGGGAATTTCTTACACATAAAATTCTAGGTCATACAATTGAGTTCAATGTTTTGTTTTCTTTCTAATAATACCATTGTTGGCTTATCCACAGTGTGACCAAATCTTACACTTGATAAAGAACTAATAAAATACTTTAACACAGATAGTATTTTCTATAATATTGTAACGTCTGAGATTGCCATCTGCACATGTAATTTGTATACTCTTCCTGCCAGAAAATGAACCTTTTAAGTGAATCTTTTCAGTAACCTGTAACCAATCTATTTGTGCTTACTGCTCTTTTTTTGCATCCATTTGACAACAGTTGTGTAAAGAATCTATTTCTCTAATTTGCATATAAGAATGTCACCTTGAACACTACGGCTTTCTTATCTCAATATTTATCACATCAACTGTGTTTTCCTTGCCCAGAAGGCACTGTGACCTGTCAAAGGAGGAAGTTTTACATTATTTGTTGTTGATAAAGGAAACTTGACAGTTGCTTAACACTTAGATACTTTTTCAGTGTTTACAAGTAAAGAGCTTATTTTTCCAGGAATGGAAATTAAGTTGACTTGACTATTTAAAAAAAAATCAAAACAAAACAAAAAAACCCCAAACAAATCCAAACAAAATCCCATACCAAACCAACAATAACAAAAAACAACAAAACCAAACCAACTAACCAACCAAAACCCCACAAACAAACAAACTCAGACTACAATTTCACTTTATTCTACCCTATTTCAAGAAGGATCCAATTTAGGAAAGAAGTTATTAGTAATAGGTGGGTTATGCAGATATTAAGTGAACATAAAGAACCAGGATAAATGTACTTCAAAATTTGGACAGATATCTAAGTTGGGATGAATCTGAACTTGCCTACCTTTTCCAAACTTCTAGAACTTTGCCTACCATCCATATGTTCTCAAAAGGTAATTTTTAACAGAAAGAAGGTTACTTCATTGGCTCAAGTGATTTGAAAATTTGGATCCCTTTATAACTGTTGTTTTCTTTTAACCAAATTTGGTATTATTTACTCCTTGTTTTAGACTCCAACTAATTCTGTTGGCAGCAATTACAGTTTTAACAATATTTACTTTATCATCATAGAGAATTCTGAGTTGGAAGGGACCCACATGGATCATCAAAGTCCAACTCCTGACCCTGCACAAGACAGTCCTAAGAATCAGTTTCTTGAATTCTGCGCAGTATAATTTACTGGTCTGCATTTTCCTAATAATAAATCATTATTTTTCATTCCCAAGTATTGATTCAGTATCAGAAATGTCAGAAGAATCTCTTATACATGAGTATTCAGAAATTTCAGCATTTCAGTATTAAAAAAACATACATTATAACCTCCTTCTAAGACTATTGTAAGAATAATGTCCTTCTATACTCCTTTTCCCAATAAACACCTCATTTGAGATACTTGTTGATATTAAAACCTTGCCACAATTTTGTTAGATGATTCTAGAAGGACAGGAAGCAAAAGCTTTGTCCACTTAATTTTAATGGTTGAGTGATTGTTCTGAATCTTGGCCCACAGCAATGCATAGTACTCCTTTGTGCTTTTTATAATTACACTGCTCCTCCCAACAGATGTTCCCTATTGTACTTTGGACTGCGCATCCCAGATTATCTTTAAGAAATCTCACCTTATTTCTGCCCGTCATCTATTCTTGAACAAACTTTGTCCTTCAAAATATCAAAATTTCAAACCTGAAATATATTCTACTGCACATGAGCCATGTCAGTTTATAAGATTCTGTTATATATCACCAAGACCAAAGTCTTGTCTTCTAAACTGGGATGAAATGCACTGTTACTATATCAGTTGTCAAATATTCAAATGCAAGATTCTCAACTCACTTCATTCCTTCTCTCTCATTCTGTTAGGAATAGGCCTTAGTTATATAAATGTGTTTATAAAAGAGAACGACTTTTCACAAAAATTGAGATATTGCTTAATTCATTTACATAGAAGTAGAGGCAAGCAGGCCTTTTCAGACCATCTAATTTTCTCTTTCTCTTTTCAATTCCCTGTCTTCTCAAGTTTCTTAAACACCATTTCTCATCTTTATAGTGCACTATGTATATCTTCCTTAAAGAGAAATTTTCTCACTAGCCAAAATTTATTTTGAGTCACTTAAAAGCTTTTTTTCCTTAATTCTTTAGCAATATTGCCCACCTGCCATCACTCCACATTCCTGTCACCCACAAAATATTTAATTTCCCTTGGTTTAAAGTTATATTAACTGCAAAAGTGACTATTATTTTAAAGGCTAGTCCTTTCAAGTTACCATACAGGATAAAAGAAGGGGCAAAAATCCCAAACAAAGCAAGCCACAAGATGTAAGATATCTGTAAATATGATATATGAAAAATAGAATAGAATAGTTCAGTTGGAAGGGATCATCTTGCCCTACTGCCTGACCAATTCAGAGATGAACAAGTTAAAGCAAGTTAAGGTCATTGTCCAAATGCCTCTTAAACACTGACAGGTTTGGGGGCATCGACTACCTTTCTAGGAAGCCTATTACAGTGTTTGACCAACCTCTCAGTAAAGAAATGTTTTCTAATGTCGTCTGAACTTCCCCTGATGCAACTTTGAGCGACTCCCACATGTCCTGTCATTGGACATCAGGAAGGAGAGACCAGCACCTCCCTCTCTACTTCATCTCCTCAGGAAGCTGTAAAGAGCAATGTCGCTGCTTAAACTCTTTTTCTCCAAACTAGACGAGCCCAAAGTCTTTAGATCATCATGCCTTCCAGCACTTTCATCAGCTTTGTTGCTCTCCTCCGGACATATTCAAGTACCTTAACATTATTTTTAAATTGTGGGGGCCAGAAATGCACACAATACTCAAGGTGACATCACCGTGCTAAATACAGTGGGAATTAGGTAATGGAAATTAATACTGTCCCATGAAAGAAATTGCAGCTTTATTTACAAATCATTACCTGTATACTAGAGTAAAAATATCAACAAAATGACATCTTTCAATTTCCTTCATTTGAATTATAGCACAGGGTTCAATATTAAAGACCAACACAAAACATTTTTATTTCTGAAATAATTTTTTTCAGCTTTTACTTTGGCTTCTGTTCATAGATGTAACAGATTTTTGGCGTTTATATTCATTCACCCAAGACCAAAACAAAAGTTAATTAAGAAAAAATATCCAGAACCCTGTTTATATCAACTTGTTCTGTTGATATATAAAAGTATCAATATATTGATATCTATACAAGTGCCAGTATAATTTAAAAGCCCCATCATCTAAATATTCATGTATTCTTTTTGGGTTTTTTTTAAATTCTCTGAGATTCACAAACTTATTTACAGTTTGTCTGGTCTGTTTTCTTTAGCACAGAAATTAGAATATATATTTGAAATTAAGTTACTCTTTTGAGATCAATTTAATCCATTAGGACATGTAGCTGATGAACATATTGCCATTTTTTCCACTTTTTTTTCTTAAAGACAATTGACTGTAGCAAATCTTTAAATCTGAAAGGATTTAATTAGTATCCAGGGATAGTTTAGTGGTATTTAATTAACAAAGAGACAGTATTTAATTAACAAAGAGACTCCAAATTACTTTAAAGGGGAAAAAAGTAACCAGCCTCTCACTATATCCTGCTAGGAGTTTTTCAGATTGGGTTTGTTGGTTTTTTTTGGTTGGTTGGAGATTTTTTGAGTTACTGGATTTGTTTGTTTGTTTGTTTTAAACATGAAATCCTAGTTAAAAGGAATATACTTTGTCATTTAGAATTATCACGAGAAACAATATTTATCTTCAGACTAGCAAGAAAAGTGTTTTAGAGCCTCATTACAATTCTTTGGTCTGTACAACAAATGGACTACATTAAAAAAAAGTTTTGAGAGGTTTAAAAAAAGGCAAACTAAATCATAGAAGGAAGCAGAATGTAGCCATTTTTAATGCAAAAAAAAAAATAGTGAGTGCAGGATTATTAAAACACAGATTCACAAAAAGGATCTCACACAATTTTTCTTCCCTAAAAGAAAAGACTCATATACTTAGTGCCACAATACCTACTCCATAAAATACTACCAGGTCAGAGGGCTTTATTGAATTATTAACACCTTTGGCCATTATATGTTCATTTTTATTTCTATTATCATATCTCCACTGTAAAAGACTGCGTGTCTACTTACTGAGACAAAATATAATTAACCTTTCTAGTTTATTCATCTACTTAATCGTATTTGTACAGTCTTAACTCCTCCTCATTACACCGTACTCAACCTGATCTTTACTCACTCCACTGTTATTGATCATATCACTCTACAAGCATCTCTGTACCTGTTTCAGCCTGACACGACCTCCATTTTCTCCTGTGCCAAGTTATCCTGCATTCTTCATTACAGACTCCTGAACACAAGGCAGGTCTGATCAGCACAGAAAAACCCAGCATTCTGAGGTTCAGATTGCTGTGAGGAGCAATAACTGGAGTCCATAGATTAATCTTCTCTGATTTAACTGTTTCTGCATCATAAAGCTTGAGGCAGGGTCTAGTTGCTACCTACAGTAGAGACTTACTTATATCTTTTCTCAAATTAATAGTGAGATGCACAGCTATTCCTCTACTGAGAATGCTTCAAGGAACAAGACAACACATTAATGGCTGTTCTTAGTGGTAATCTCTTAGATTATTGCAAAGGGAGCCTGGGATTCCAAATTTTCTCTTTTATTTCCAACCAGGCTCTAAGCAAGGATTGACTATACCACCTTCATACCATGCAGTCTCGGCTCAAATTGGATCCACACCAAATACAAGTAATGGCAATGTATTTTACACATCTCATAATATCATAAAAAAGTTTGGGTTTGAAGAGATCTTAAAGTTCATCTAGTTCCAAAACCCCCATCACAGACAGGGACATCTCATATTAATGTTCTGAAGGCAGCTACGCTAAGGGTTTAAAGATACAAAAAAACCACAAAAGAAGACTGCATCTACAGTCACGTAGTAGCAGCAAAATGCTTTGCTGTCTATCAGTCACAGTCTTCATACAAGATAGAGGCATGGGAAATTGCATATTGTTGGACACAATGGTGCTGTCAAGAGGCAGCTGAAGTGTGCACTTGAAGTATCAGTCTCCAGTGTATCTCTGCAAATGACACTGGAGTTAACATGGGCTTTTGCTGACTACAAACTGTCAAATAACCACACAGCTTTTTCCATTTGTGTTTACTCAAGACGATATATCCCATACTGAAGGAATGAAGAACATTGACAAAAATTTTTTTTTAGAATACTTTGAAGTGGATGAAGTATCTGTCCTTTATTATTATAAAATTTTAACAATTCCTTAGAGAATTCATAAAACTGAGGCCTAAAAATTAAAGGTAAAAAGACATACTAAAAAGTACAAATAAATAAATAAATAAACTAATGAAATCATGTTTTCGCTCAGAGTGGACCTAGAATCCACCTTTTAGTATATGGGTGATCTCCACAATTTATTCGAGAAAAATCCCAACCTATTTTATGCATGCTTTCTACCTTTTCTTTCTGTCTATAATAAAGGCATCATTTCCCCTTGTATCCATGTTTATAAAGTAATAATAGAAATACATAAAGCAAATATGACACCACCATCCCTCCCTCCAAAAAAAATTAGTCTTAGCAATTATTGCTGTAACTGCTATACCAACATATTATTGTCTTGACAAGGACGTCCTTTAGAGAATTGTCCATTCAGATAAATGAAATCCATAACACTAAAGTCATCATAAAATAAGGCATGTGTTATCATCCTAAACCTTTCAATAAAGGAGTGTAAAATGTGGGTGATTAAAAGAGAAACAAAGGAGAGGGAATTATCTATCTTACATTAGGGAATCACTGGTCAAATGGAAGAAAGGGGAGAGAATTACTTGAAAATATTGAGCAAAGCAGTTTTAAGGTATTAAAACACGAATTTTCTAACTGAAAGGACTGTTTTAAAAGGTAACTTTTTTGGAAAAAATAGTTAGCCTCCAAACTATTTTAATCAAGGGGAAATATTTCCAATTTATGTAAACCTAAGTCAATAACTGTCACTAAACAAAAATTACTTTTTTTCAGTCATCATATGATTAAAATTTGAGGCTTTTTTTCACTTATTTCCTATTTCAGAACAATGATAGAAAAATTTTAAAAATAAGAAACAGGCTACATATTACATATTGTAAAGCTAAACTTGAAATCTCTTTGACTACCTGAGGCTTTTGGTTACATCAGCCAACATACTAGGGAGGCAGTCTCTAAGCTTCACTGCCTTGCATTTTTTTAAAAAGCATAAAGAAAAAATCGGTTATAAAGACGTTTACACACTGCCTTCTCTGCTCCCTCCTCACCTTTTGATATCCATAAACACGTCTTATCTGAGCTTGAACAGTAGGCGGGGTGTTCTGTCCTGCAGTAGTAACTGTTGTTTATCTAGCAGAGTTAGTCTCCCATACAGGTACCCTAACAGGTAACACATTGTTTCTTGATCTAATTTTCTTTTATTTTAGATTTGGATAGATAATAGCATTATGTAATGAGGACATCAACAGTTTTCCAGTTCCTTGAACCATGAGAAGGGTTGGAGGATCACCATGCTCTTTTCCTGGTAATGATGGATCAACCAGCATGGGAGAAGTTAGCAACATTTCCAAGAAGATTAAATATATCTTTGGCTAAGTATCTTCCTTGTATCTTCCATTACAATCAGATTTTCCTCTTAACCAAGGTCTTAGTTCTGACCACCACTAGACTTAAATGGAATTTAAGTTTTACAGTACTTTTCAAAGATGACACTGCCAAGGTAAAATAGAAGGGTAAAACAAATTTTAGCATGACTAAGGGAAAGAAAGCAAACTGGTACAATTCTGCTGGAAAGGCAGACATTGATTTTTAACTCTTGTAATTCATCTGCAAAACAAGCCTCCAAACTTCCCGTGGTTTCAGTTGTTAGCAGCTAAAACCAAGCCTCCTCCTTCAATTCTATTTCAAAAAGCAGACACTGAAACTCTAAACAAATATGGTATCTGTTTTCTAACTTAACCAATGACAGAAGCAGCACCAGAATATAGGTCTTCTATTTCACTGGGCATACTAGTATATCTTTCAAGTTACCATATTTTTCTTCCAAGTTTAAGTTTTAAATAAATTCAAAAGGTGTTAGCAACTGTTAGGACACTGCAGAAAACACAAATAGAGTGTGACAAATTTATTGACAGCTGTGAGCTCAAACACACAGAATTCAGCAACTGAAGCACACTTTTGAAAATACTTATGCTAATAAATCCACATTATTTGTTGTATACTGGTTTCAATAGAAATTCTTGTAAATTAGTTAAGATTTCTTAAATTATGAAATATGAGTAGTGACACCCCTCCTCCCTCTCTTTGTACATGGGAATACATCTGAACATAGTCTAATGCTTTAGCCTTACCAGTGCTGTCATCATAAACAACAGTAACAGTTTTCCACTTGAAGAACTGCACAAGGTCAAGGATGGCACGGCTGAGTGAAGAGAAATCTGGATAAAGGCTGACATAGAAGGAGTCCTTGTTGTCTGACACCTGATGTTTCCAGCGGGTCTGGATATGTGGAACACCCAAAGCGTTGCAGATGGATTGCACAGCATTAGCTGAGGAGCTATGGGATGGTCCAAAGATGGCTGCAACCCCAAGGGACAGCTGATCGCAGGCTGAAGAGGAGACAGAAGTCTGTCAATGATGAGAGGAAAGAAGGCAGTGTGCCAGAAGGTATTGCACAATTCATATTAAACAAAAGGCACTCCATGAAATACAACTGTATTACTGACAGAGTTCCCTTCCTGTGTAACACTTTCACTTGCAGATTTCAACTTCAGAATACATTTCCAAGCTTTCACTACAAAGTGATAAATATCAACACTTAACACTTAAAAAGCACTCAACTATATTTAATAAACACTTCTAGATCAGTGGAAGTCACAAAGGCCAACAATTGTGTCTTTTAAAAAGCACTGACAAGGAAAGAGATTTATGCTCAGCTGCACCTTACACTTGGAAAATGGCCATGTAGGACACTATTCTAATCTAGTTTAAGTGTGAACCTCTTCCTCGATCAATCAACACTATTTCTACTGAGATCCTAATTACTCAGAAATTTTACATGTTAAGTAGCTTCTAGGGCCCGTGATTAGTTTCATTTAAATGGACATTTGAATTTCTGTATTTGAAAGGAGTCAGGTTGACTACCAAAATTTAAAGGCCAAAATTTTCGCTAAAATTAAATTACTGTCTGCTAGTGGAAAAAGTTCAGCGTCCCTGCTTAAAAACTGGAGATGCTCAGTTTTGCTACACTTGTACTAGTACATAAAACTGGCCCTGAGAATCACTGGCATGATATCGTTGCATTCAAACAGCTTAGCTATCCACTTTCTGATACAGATTGTCTCTAACTGTACTGTTCTTTGCCAGCCTCTGGTCTGTGTTATCTCCAGTATCACCTTGTGAAATATTAGTTAGGATGTACCAAAAAGAAGGCAAGAAAAAACAGTCAACACTGGAGACCAGTGTTTCAGCCCATACCCTGCTCCTATGTCATTCACTACCATAGGCATAAACTTTATGAATATGCAGTTCTGAAAAACAACAGATTCTGTGTTCTAAGAAAGCAATTTATCTGATAGGGAGAAGTAATGAGAAGTATCTCCTTAATACAAACTAGGTGCAAGTATTTGTATGAGGTTTGATTAATTAATACTGTTACTCCACCACCACTGTTCCTAGCAGCTGAGGAAACAAGCAGTAGAAACACATTTTGCTGCATCACTTTTCTCAGCAATTCAAAATTAATTTTATTATTATGTACATTCTTTTCAACTTGATGAAAATATTGCTGTCTTTCAAGTGGATTCCAGAAATTATGCTGGCACACCTTTTTATTACTGTAGAACACCAATGGTTTAAATGAACCTCTCATACACACAGGATCTCCATTGCTATTCGGTGTGTTGCCTAAATGACTAGCCTGATAAAAAAAAACATTTATGCTAATATTGCCCTTCCTAAGAGTAATCAACAAGCTTTATGCAAATGTCAGTAAATGGGATCACTAACAACAGCAATAGTTACCAGATGGCTTTTCAATGGGCTTTTTTTTTCCTGTTTCTGAGATTTGAATAATGCAATGCTTTCACACGTGATTTAATATAGCACTGGTTCTCTCAGGAGCATGCCAATTTTTCTAGCACATTGAGGGATATTTTGTTGCACTTACATTATTCTTCAGTTAAACAGTATCTTGGAATATCATCTTGCCTTCAGGTTGTTCTTTCATATAGTACCTTTAAAAACCCATTAATAGTTCATCTATATTCAACTTCGAAAGTATGTGTTTCTAAGAGGTCTAAATAGGCTATTTTTGATTCAGCACCTGCCTGCTCACTAATGGGCATAATAATGAACCACAAAAATGAGTCAAATGCTCAAACCTCATTGTTGAAACTCTGCTTTGGAGCCATCATAATAAAATGAACCATTTTATGTTAACCTTTACCCTTCGATTCTGAACTAAAGCGCCTGTGAGCACAAAGGTAGTTTTCTGTGTGTGAATTGATGAAGTAAAAAGCTATTAGAACTGGAAGATTACACAGATTTTGATACAGCCTGATCAGTAACAAATAAAGAGCTACATTCTCATCTAAGATGCAAGTGGGAAAAATGAATATATGCAATCTATTCAATATATCTAATCAATAGCATGTTGCCATTCTGACTTCAGCTATTATAGTCTAACAAAAATTAGCAACATAATATTAGGACTAGCAAACCCTAACTAAGGGCTAAAAGTAGTTTGTTGCATTGCCTCAGGAAAGACTTGAAGAATTAAATATCTCAGAAGAATTTTTTCTGCTCTCTACATCCTCACTCAGGAATGGGAAGAAACTGTTTCATTATATTTCACAGGCTAGCATGTGTTGGATTCAGGAAGCATATGAATTTGGAGAGTGAGAAGGAAAGGAGAATGAAGGGGGTAGAATTAAGGATCCGCCCATTTTTTCACTTTTGACTGAGATGGAAAGAACAGAGTAGTCTCTCTCAGAACCCACTTTAATCAAACATGCAAAACACTGGAATAACAACTCAAAAATACAGTATTAAAAGTGGGGGTTTGCCTCTTTCTTCTACCATATACTCACTTCTGCAAGAAACCGTCTTGATAGGCATAAATATTTAGCCTACAGTATTTTTCATAAATCAAAGCCTCTTCAATGACCAAACTGTGTGTATTTCTGTACAAATATGAACACTTTCTCTTTTCATGCCTAAAAACAAGACTAGAAAGATTAACTCTTCATGTTATAATAAAAGAGAATAAAAATTCCCATAAGTTCTAAACTGAAATTTTTAATCAGTATTAAATTCCATTTCCTCTGCATTCATCAGCAGCAGTGTTTAATTATGTATCGTTTCTAATGTTTCATCAAATGCTTTTATTCTTAGCTCACTATAACACTAAAAATCCCTTATTGTATAAAGTTTTCAGTCTTCAATACTTGGGAAAGGCATGTTGGGACCAGATCACTTAGCAAATTTAGGCTAAAAACCTGTCATAAGAAGCACAGGCTTACCTTCAGTTCTTTCACCTTTATTATTCTCTTTTTAGGGATGACATTCATATGCTATTAGCTCTTCAATTTATAAAAAAATATTTTTAAAGAACACATAATACAGAGTAAAATTCAGTCTTACACCAGGCTTTGTATTGTGTCTTGCAAATACATATTGAACTTTTTGGTGTTTGCACTTCCTAGAATACAGCAATGAGGCAGAACAACTTCTGTCTGTTGACATTGACTTGAATGTAAAACAGTCTGAAAACTTGGATTTTTTTGGGAATCAAAGATTTGAAACTTTGAAAAATTTAGCAAAAATGTTCAAAATTACTTTTAACTTCTAATCCTTCTTTAAACAAATCCTTTATACTTAGAGAGAAAATGGTTGAACTCAGGCTAGACATTCACCTGATAGTGATATTGTACAGACTTGATATTTAGCCTTACTTTTATGCTATGCTGACATAAGATGCACAAAATTACAACTACTTCTTTCCTTTTGAAGTCCATACATGATTAACTATATAAAGGCATTTGTGGAGATGTACTTAAAGTCATTGAATGCCTAAACCTGAATTCCAGGTTCACTAGAATTTGGAGGAACTTGACATTTTTCTCAGTAAAGTCTGGAGATACTGCTTTCTCACTCCAAAGGAGCTGGTCTCAGAAACATCCTAATACATTGTTCAGCAAAATTTATTTCAGATTTTAAATATTTAAGGAAATAGCTTTTAGATAGGGTCAATGGGAGCAAAAGTGATGACGGAATTTTCAAGCAGTTACCATTACAGCCTTCAATAAAGCAGTTCCTGAATGTCAGCACAATAATATCACAGTCTCATTGCATATGGCTTCATTGGATAGACATTTTTTCAGGTAGGTAAACTGAGTCTTCGTTCCTCATTAAAAAAATGAAATATGCAAAAGGTTACCTTTTTTGGATGCTTCAAAACTGTCATAGAGATTTATCTTTTGAGTGTCATATGTTAATGTGGTGTTTGGCAGAAGAGTTCTGTTTCTGTTGATTGTGTTCACAGCAAATCTGAAGGCTAATTCTTCTGCTCCCATTGGACCAGATTCCACACACTCAAAAATGCCTCCTGGAGTGCAACAAAGACAAAAGAACAAAACAAACCACAAGTAAGCAAAAAGAGCATAAAGTAACATCTTTAATCATGCTTTGGATTCATCAGCCTGAATTGTTTCACTTAATAGACCTCATACAGTGTAACTCATGATTTTGGTGAGGTTCTAGCCAAACAATAACTAAGCCAGAAACAATTAGAACTAACCTTAAGGAAATGTTTTGGGTTTTTTTCCATACAATATTCATTTTACTATTGTGAATTAAAAAAGTGTGGCAATGTACACTAACCACACTATTGAGAAGCAAAATAGAAGGGAGATGAAGAATATTTAATTATTTTACATAGTTAAGCTTGAAATGAACACATTTACCCCTTCCAGATCTGCCACTACCTATTTGCGTGTGCAGGCAGAAGGAAGATTTCGGGATTTTTCTTTTCTGCTATTCTAGACTTATGATACATCTATAATGAACTGGACAGTTCACTGGAAATGCAACACACAAAGGTGTATGAAACTGGGATGCCTCAGCTTGTCTCCAGAAATTAAGAGGTATAGGTATTTTAGCAAGACTGTTTGATTGAATTGATAAACATGTTGAGTAAAAGGTTCAAATTTTGCTCTTTTGCCTTGAGCTGCATGTGGATGCTAACTTCAGCAAATGCAGGAATCAAAGCAATTGCGTCCTGCATAACCTCTCTCATGTGATGACAGCATCTCCAAACAAGGCATGCTACCAGAGTAGGACATGCCCCAAATAATAGATCATTTCTAGAACCAACCTTTCTGAACAGACCTTAATCTTAAATGAAGTAAATACATTCGTGCTGTGCTTCAGCTTTTCTCATTAATGACATATCATTGCCCATGAAATGTAAATTTATATACACTTTGGGGTAATATAATTTATTCTTGGGTCTGTGAAGGCCAAGGTTACTGTGACAATAAAAGTAATTTGAAGATATGTCCCTACTGTAGTGACATGGAATGCCTCAGAAAAATGACTAGCATCCTGATGGTCTCTTCAGTCCTCATATTAACAGCACCTGTCAATACTAATGGACAACCAATGGCCATCATCTCAGGATCATTAATTACAAGCCAGACATTGTGCCTTCATGAGAAATGTTATTCATTCACTCTCTCCTGCCTTGAATTTATTCATTTCCTGAGTAATGTTCCTACCTGGCTTTGTATTTTCTTTAAAAAAAAATAATATTCAACATCACTACCTTCTCAGCAAGAAGCTCCCAGAATCTGAATATACAACTGAGTCAAACAACTTCACAAACTACAGTCAGTTTCTGAATAGTCTTGTGAGTAATCAAGTAGATAAACTTTTCTAAATCAAAAAGACTGTGTAGGTAGTATTTACTGATAGTATTAAATATAAAAGTCATTTCAGTTTTATAAATCTCCTGCCTCTTACAACCCATTTCTCATTACAGAATGGAGGTGTTAAATTTTTTCCTGCAATTGAGCCCTTGAATTCCCAGTCAGAGCCCCTAGGGACAGATGCTCATACAGTATTAATTTAAAAGCACAAGTCCTAACCACTGAGAAAAGATGTGACTAATAATTATTTAAACATTAGTCATTTAAAACTGGGAATGAGGAAATGATGGTAAAGGCAGACTTAAGAAAAATTAATCTAGGGAAATGGTCCAAATGAATTGAGCATAGAATGTATATATAATCAGTAAACAATATGAACAATACTTCAGAAGCTAAGCAAAAGAAACTTGGATAATACTCAGGTAAATATAAGCTCAGTGCACTTCAAAATTGAGAAAGATCCCATGTTTATTTGCACAGTGATGGAATATTAACATGAAAGGTAACCTACTGCTTTTGAAGTTAATGAAGTGTTCTGTTCAGGGAGAGGTATTCTGACAGACAAGATTTTGCATTGCTGAGACTTACAGAATCTAAACATCGCAATTCCAGCTGTGGCATATAGGAGGATACTATTTTGATTTGGGAAGAATAATTAAAAATTGCTGCAGAAATCTAAAAATTAAATAATAAATTATAAGTATAGATTTCCAGAGACAGTAGAAAGATATTTCCATAAACATAACGGAAATTAAGATAGATTTCATAGGCTTTCCTAAGACATCTGAAAGGGAGCTATTCGAACATGTTTTAATAAAACAGTATTACACAAACAGTTGTGAAAAAAAAATCTTAAACTACAATGAATTAACAAGGAAAAATAAACATTACAGTATCTTTATTCTCCTGAAATTTTTAAATTGGAAGATTTCTTCTGTAATTTCAACGTGTTTGAAGCTCAGTAGTCTCCTTTCTTTATTCCTCTATTTTTCATACCTAAATTCTTGAGATAGGGAATTCTATGTCAAATATGCAGCCACTACTCTTCAGCACAAGAAAAAATAAAAATGAAATTTTATTTTGATCTCTCATATCTAGGTAATTCCTAATGTTAGTGACAGTCTATCACATAGTAAAACAATTTTATAAAGACGACAAAGCCTCCATTCACTGTAAGCTGCAATGATGTATGACTGCCCATATGCACCATTCAGTGGTTTCTTCCTTCACTCACTAGTTCTCTGTCCCTGTGATAAATGTACCCCCTGAAAATATTGCAGCATATGGTCTGTCTGTTTCAGAGTATATTTCCATTCCTAAGGAAAACAGAGGTAGAATACCCCGTTTCTGTAGTTCTATGATTAGAATATTTTGCTAGGAGGAAGGAAAACATATCTTCTGATTCCTGCTCCTGAATATTTTCATATTTTACATTAGGTAGACATTGAATTAAAAATAAGAACCATAGAGGAATATAAATTAGACTATGTATTTGAAGTTTCTTAGCTGTTTTCCAACCTTTAGGTTGTCCAACTTCCACTAGGTTCCTTTCCTTCTAGTTTTATGCTACTTCTGCATCTCTCTGCTCAAAGAGCAGGGAAGAAATAGTTAAATATTAATAGTTAAATATTTTGGATGATGGCAGTTGTGAGTTCATCTTCACACTAAGAGACTCAAATCAACTGGTTCTCAAAAGTGTGCCACGTCCTACTAATATGCAAAATGAAAATACCAGGCTCCTCAGTTGTGAATACAGCTGTTAGCTTTGGCCAACCTAATGCTGCCCATGGGGCACCATCATTTTTTAATTGAACATCTAAACAGTTTAAATTGAACTCACACTAAGCAGAGCACAAGCTTAGACAGACACACATTTGCATTCTGAATATCAGAATACAGTAAAAAAACAGATCTTCATTCTCTAGATGGAGAGACCTTATATGCTTACTTGGAAGTCTGTGTCCGGTATTTCCAGGATGCTCAGCAAAGACACATAAATGAGTTCAAGCATTGACAGAAATGGGAAGTTTTAAATGGTGCTTTTTCCATTGCTGCATAAGAAGTAAGTAGAAACTTATTTGGTAACTTTAAACTGCCTTGGACTTATCATTATGTTCATATATTTGTTGCTGAGTATGCAAATAATAGCAAAAAGAAACTCAAACTTTGAGTATTTTTAAAGACAATGTCATATAAATCCACTGGCTTAATACTGGGAGACAAACCACAAAGTTGTTATAGCATATTGTGTCATGTTGTTCCCTCCCAAGAAGGCTGTTCTTTACTGCTGCTGTACTTTATGCTCAGGATAGCCTTATTAATAATCAAATTGAGGAATGCACTGCATGCCTTCAGATAAGCTGACAGAAGAGTCACAAATCTTGCTATTGGATATGTGGACTAGCAGCCAAACCAATGCCTATCTCTGTCTAGCAGCTTGGGAAATGCAGGTGTTGTCATTTGTATTATTTTTAACAGAGCTTATAGACCCATGACTGGCAGAAACATCAGTCCTCAGATACAATCAGCAGCACATCCTAGAGGAAATGTCTGAAATTCCACCACTACCTCAAAACAGAGACAGAAAACTTAAAAGTAGTAAAAAAAGGTGTATATGAATCTTAGCTTGCTTTAATGGTCTCATATATGACTTCTTCATTTACAGTGTTAATGATAAGGCAGTTTGTCTCTGTCTTATAATAGTAACACTAGGGAATACGGCATCATGTATCTACAGCTCAATCTGTAGCTCAAAAAGTTTTACAGGCTGTGTTCAGTAGGTGACTGCTGTATAGCTGAGCACTTCAAGTTTTTACTGTCATAATAATCACTTAGTTAAAGCTCACTAGGTTTTTAGTAATGATCAACACCTGAAGAATCACAGAGAAGAAGAATGTTTAAGACATGCCAATCCAAGCCAGATATGCAAGAGCAATTGAAAAACATTCTTTACATATTGTATCTTTGCAGTGACATCCATGATAATTCAAATTTCTTATTACTCTTGGTATAACAGAACTCCTTTTACTAAACCCGAAATCCACTAGTATTCTTTATCAGGTGTCAGTATTGAAAAAAAATTTATATGACCAAGTTTTTTAACCAATAGGAAAAATTCAATCGTCTACGTAATACTGATGCAGTAAGACAAACTATTGGGGCTAAGAAAAACAGATAGCAATATTTTACCAAAAAGGACATAATGTAGATGTCCTTAATATTTTCCAAGGAAGAAGAAAATCTGAATTAGTTAATGAAAAATTTTACAAGTCCAAAAAAATTGTTCTGAGATTGCTTAAATGAAAAGTCTGCATTTTCCATCAAAAAAATTAGTAGAGTTGACATTTTTAGTTTGCTAGTCATCCTGGTTTTCCCTAATTTTCAAATAATTTTCTCAAACACAAAATCCAGAGGAAAAAAAAAACCAGCCAGCTTGATACACATCTTGGCAAAACTTTTCCCCCCAAAGAAAAGAATTTTCCTGCTCTTATGTACCTAATTTGACAAATAATAGGATAACATCTTAATGATTTAACTTTTCATTTCCATTCTACAATAGGGTTCAGTTTGAAGATCAGCATCTTTGTGTTTGCATTATCATCCCCATAATTATATAATATATATAATATATAATGGGTATTATATCTGGATATATGGGTATTATATATGGATAATGCCATGGTTACTAGACTATGGCATTAAGTGCCACATCCAGTCTAATCTTAAAAACGTCCAGGGACAGTGAATCCACCACCTCCCTGGGCAGCCCATTCCAATGTCTGATTATTCTCTCTGTAAAAAGTTTCCTCCTAATATTCAACCTAAACCTCCCCTCTTGTCCTAGATATAAAATTTTCTTTTCTTTCTAGTATCAAACCAACTTGATAGAGATCTTGCACATACACATACTAGTTATTAATGGTTATGATTTTTTTAACATTATAGTCATGTTATTATTATCATGCACCAATCTGCACAAATTTACTGACAGTTATGGAGGCCTTTATTAATACATTCTAAAAGCTACCATCGGTCACACATGACATAAACACTATTTTTTTAATGATAGAGTAACTTTTTAAATATAATAATATAAATCCCTATCTTAAGTAACATTATAAATGTGACTGAGAGCCTGGAGAAAATAACATTGCCCAATAACATTTCTTCCCATTATTTTACTTTGAAAACATACAAATGTATTTAAATTTTACTAATAAATTTGTATTAAGTTCTGTAAGAATGTAAATATTTTATCCCTTCTTCCTTACCTCAGAACAATACTTTGAATCTAGGATAAGTATGGTACCCAGATCTAATCCTGATGTGACAAACAGAAATCTCTTTTTTTGATTCATTATTTCCCATTCAGAAACCATGAAATCGCAGCCAGTCTTTGCTTAATAAACTGGAAAATTTGTGAGAAAGGAGTAACTGGTATCTGCTATAAGATACTTTTCCAAAAAGTGTCTTAAGACAGAATTCAAGAAATTATATCAGGTATTTTATTATTAAAAGATATGTTTATATCTGACATGTTCCAGTTTTGAAATTGGCCATTTGGTAATCAGAGCCGATGATTATGATGTAGTGAGGTACTACATGAAGGAGAGAGTAAGTCAAAAGCATATTACTGAGAGGACAATGGACACTGTAGACATTTTGCAGAGGTAGAACTGATGGCTTTTCAGAAGTGTGAACGGACTGCACTTCTCCAAACACAGGTATAGCCAGAAGGCAGTGAAAAGGCTCATCCGAAAAACCTGATATCACTGACATGGCATGTATGGTACTGGGATCAGGAGGCATGGTAGGTGCTGTGCTACAGTGACTGATTAAGACTGCTGGTTGAAGGCTTTTTAGCCCTAATCAAGCGTGCTATGCACTGTACTGATAATCCTCTTTCAGATTCTGTTATGGATTTGAAAGCTACGGACATTCAAAGACGTCCTTACAGGTTGACAGCTTAGGCTTGTGCTTCCTATACAGAACAAAATTACATCTTAGCCACTTATTTCTGTCTAGGATTTAAGAAACTGAATCACTTTCAATCAAGGTGCTAAAAATGCATGAAAAATGTTCTTCTTTGCAACCTTTTCCATAAAGTAATGTAGTTTATAGAATTATATAGATTTAGAATACAATAGTGTGAATCTGGACTATACGTTGTTTTGATTATTCTTTTCAAAATTATATTGAAAGCTCTCTGAATCTCACTATAGGAAAAGGTTTAAAAGGATCACTTGACAAAGAAAATACTGCTTTATTTGATTTTGAAGCTGGTGTTATGTGAATAAGCCACCGTGGAAAAAGACTTCAGCAGTATCCTTTATTCATTCTGAGTGTACTTGGAGTTTTGAGGAGGGAAGCAGGATCTGAAATTTCTGGGGTTTGTTTTCATTGCCACTGATTTCCTGCATAACCATGGACAAGAAGTTTTTCTTAAAAATAAATATTTTTTTAAACATCTCAACATTGCAGTAGAGGCACAATTATTGGAAAATCTAACATGTTTTGAAATGAGATATAATTTCTGTTAAAGGCATTCATGGAATCAGTGTATGCAGGCATGATCACAGAATCCTGCAAATTTTGCACCATAAAACGCATAGAACTATTTGCTTCAGCATCTAAGTTATCTTTTGATTGATAATGTAGTGTAGCTGCATGAAACTGGCAACTTTAAGGCATGCTTTTCCTAAAAGGATTTGAATTAACCACTAAGACAAAGAAAATTGTATATTCTCTGATTGTACAGTAAATAAAGTGCTAAATAACAAGTCAATGTTAGGTTTATACTGTTAATGTTAAATTAACTGTCCAAACAGAAATATTGTGGGGGCTTTTTCTTAAATATAGAGAAATAAGGAATAATATGAGGAAATAGTGAGCGTGGATTTCATTTGAACAAAAGTTTCTCCATCTTCTAAAAGTGGTGAAAAAGGTTTTAAAAGGTAAGTACATAAAAATTATAAGTATCTTCAAAATTGTTTTACATGTAACTGGATGCCTTCTAAAAAAATACCTGACCTAAGGTTTGCCAAATGCTGTGACCTCTGTTACAGTAAGTGAAATTTCAGTATCTGGACATCTGTGCAGAATTTTCTTCAGAAGTGAAATGCTTAAATGGTTATCACCAGCTTTAGAATATTGTGGTTTTTTAGTGCTTAATATTTAAATGTTCAGGAGTTTGTAGATATTTAAGTGATTTAAGAAAGTTCAAAAACTGCATTTTCATGTTTTAATTCCTTCTCTTAAGATTTCCAAAGACAGAATCCTTCAGTAACCTGAAACAACACTTGTTATCTAAACAGCAAAATAAAAAAAGACAAAAGGATACATCTGGACTTAATACATACATATATGCACACACATAGATCTATGTAACAGATGCAGAGCACCAAATGTCATTCTATGAGTGGTATGAACTGTATGTATGAAAAATTCCTTTTTGCTTTTGTAATACTTGTTAATAGTAATTTTTGGGTTAATGAAATTGTGTTTAGAATTGTGATAGATCCATTTGTTTACCAGGACTAGAAGCAGAGGGATTTTGTTCTCTAAGGACTATATTTATGATATACAAAATAAAGATTTCTTGTCCTTCATATGGTATTATAAAGTGAGAAGAACTAAGTTTTCCAGTTACTTTTATATTTCAGGAAAATATTTTCAAATTTTAGTTTGCTACATCGTGTTTACCTTACTTCATAATAACACATTCCTACTTCCTAATGCTTCCATGTTACAATGCCTTAACTGGAACAGTTTATTGTTTCCATTACGCCCTTAAAGTTATTGAAATACAGATTTCCTTCAATACTGCTTGGAGCATTTAGTCACCTTTTCAAAGTGTTTCCTTACTGTATCACAAATTAAACAATTTGAAATCACTGCTATAAAAATGCTGTGAGATACCAGGAAAAGGTATAATACTCATAAAAGAATTTTAAAAAAGCCCTTCAAAATCAGATTGATGGAAGAGTTTTAAATGTGACAGGCAGTTTTTGCAGGTATAATTAATAATGTTTAGTTCAGTACTCAGATGTTTAGTTTCCAAAAATGTTTACATTAGAGAGTGGTTTAGAAAGTCATTATCTTTCCATCTTAGCAACGTTTTCATCAAAATCACTTTTGCCAAAAGTATTGTTACCCTGGTTAAAATGTGCTACTATGAACATAAGGTTCAAATACTTAGAAGCAATTTTCAGAAGATCAAGGTGGGTTATTGAATGTTACTTAGGAAAATCTTCACTATTTCTGTCCCTAAGGTACCAGCTACTTTCATTGCACAAAACTAGTATTTTTGTATTCTCTCAAAGATTACCTTTTTGAGTCTTCAGCCATGAAAGAAAAAAACCAACTAACCAAACCAAACCAAATTTAGTGTTAGTGCAGATAAAAAAAGTTTAAAAAAAAAAAGCTTATTTTCAAAAGCTGAGATATTAGGAGTTTCTGCTGCTAAACTGCAGATTTCATTTGAAAGTTTTAAGAGTACATTGTTTCAGATTCCTTGACGTTGCCTGTTTCATAAGTTATAGCAATAGTGAAACAAACTACACTTTGTAATGTGTCCCAAGATCAATAACAATCTCAGCATGACTTATGCAAACAAGACTAGAAGAAGAAATTTAGACGTGGCTTTCCAAAGAAATGAACGGACTGTACTATATCAATTCCATAAATAACAAGAAAAATAAATTTAAATTCTCTTCTAAATATGACACAAAAGTTGCACAAATTTTGCCCAGAGATTCAGACTTCTAAAGTAATTCAATTAATGTGATAAATATCAATAAAATACATGGTAATGTATATGAAAGTTGAGTGCTTCAGAAACTAACAATTTATGGCAGACTGTCACAAAGAACAGATTCCAGTAGAATCTTGAAGTAAACAAGCAAAAATGTTTAATGAGGTACAAGAGGGTCTGTTTCAGTATACTACATATCACATCTCCAGTAATAAACGAGCAGTTTTTAATTCACAGCCTGAAGTATTAATATTGGAGGGGCTGGGGGATAACGTCGTACACAAGAGAAAGTAAAAACATTTGATCTGAAGCACAGACATACTGAAAACCTTACATTCCTCTCTCATTTGCAATTGATTTGACTGTCACCTGTATTTCTTAGTAATTATCCAATTATCTTTTCCATGAGAGGCAAGGATTTTAATCTTCCTAATGACTGAAATGCAATCTAGATGTGAAAATGATACTACCATAGTACATGCTTTCACCCTGTTTTCATCTAAATCCCAAAAGTCATCACTAATTTTATCCAGAGTTTGTGTTTATATTGATCATCAATTATATGCAGATATTTTGTTTTATTAAGACTCTAAATGCTAAGAAGTTATTAGCTAAAATGATAATTAATCTCTAAAAAGTTGTTCACTAATTTGTCTTAATTACTGAATTAGAAGCCTCTTGATAAAAATGAAGAGTTGTTTTGGCAGAAAAGTGGAGTTTTACACCCTGCCTTATCTGAACCCTCTACATAGATTAGCTGTTATTTTATATAAAGTAACTTTTCCTTTTTATTTTCTCTTCTATATATTTTTCTAGTGCATGGCCAAACAGATACATCTTTAAGCAGAATACTATAATCGATGACCACAATATCTACTTTTCTTTTTTATTTACAAGGATATATTTTTTCTAAAAAGTCTAAAATGCTTTAAACTACTCTATCCACAGTGAAGGCTCATATTTGTAACAGAAGACTAGGCAGTAAAAATATGTTTTTCTTCTATTTTATATTTTTCAAACAGAAATTATTTTTTTCATCCAGTACAATCCCATGCTGAGGCCCTTTATATACCTTATAGCACCTACATTGTGGCAGTTGAATCCCATTCCCTGACTTGGATTCAATTTCACCTGCAATTAGTTTTCTTTAAGATGGACGTCCCTTATGAGTTTGTTGTTGTAAGCAGTCTTTATAGTATTCCTTAAAATGAGATTAATTGTATGTCGAAAGTACTATTCAAAAGAGGTCAGATTTTCCCACTGCCCTTTGTTTAACACACAAATGCAACATTCTTAAATACTCTTGTAAAATCCTCAATGACTTCCAGCAGGTGAACCTCATTAACTGTTTCTCACTAGAGAAAAATTAAAATCTTATTTCAACAGCCCTTCTGAAGATGATACACAAAACAGATGCATACAAAGAGGTATTAACCCCTATCATGCACACCGACATGAATCCACTTTAAAAAAAAAGTACATTATGTCCAGATTTGCTACTTTTTACACACTTCGGAAAACTAAAATTGATTTTTAGCAATGACTGCTCAAAAAACTTATAGAAAACAGGTTACATAGAAGTAGTCACCTTCAGATCCAGCTAAACAGAATTTACTCCCTGAACTAGAAATTAAGTTTCATTAAAACAGTATATACCCACTGATAAAAAGTAAAATTAGATTTATTTATATGAAAATAATTTTCTGGTCTTTTAGAGGTATGTTGAAAATATCTGTAAAGATAGACCTTGCCCACTAAAAGTTATACCCATGATTCAGAACACACTTACATGTGCAAAATTCATCCTACTGTTGAAGAGTCAGACTGTTGAACTTAATACAATAGTTCCCACTATAGTAAAAAAGAAAGGCACATACAGAGACTGATTCAAAATAAGCAGACTGGAAGGCTCTTGGTATCTGTTCTTTATCTTCCTTTATGTAGTCTGCTCTTCATATAGTTCAGATAAAATGAATTAAAGATTGTCCTTCAAGCCTCTTATTTATTGGTTCTCCTCTGAGCATATGTATCTAACACATGTGGGAGATAAGTGCACATGAGCCACCAACAATATAAGGTCCTGCAGCAAGACCTTTCTGACAGTACACTCTTACATTCCTAATTAATTTTGTATTTACACACCCGTGTGTTATTTCTTATTCTTTACCAAGTTCCCTTTGTTACCGCATTGTTTCCCTTTGTTACCACACCATGTTTATTCTCGTATCACCGAATGCTGGTTTAGTTGTTACTGTGGCTTAATTGTTTACTGTTAACTGCATTTTGAAACAGACAGCTGTCATAAAATATCTTTTTTCTTTTATAAGGGTTCTTTCTTATAGTTGTTTTCCCCCAATAATAAAAAGTTAAATATTCCATGCAGTGATTTTCCCCTTAATAGTATGTTGCAATATGTGCTCACAAATTATAGCTTTCCATACCCAGTCAGTAGCAGGAATTTCTTTAGAAACTACGCAGGCAGAAGCATATCACTCTACAGAAAAAACCAAACAAACAAAAAAAAAACCACAAAAAAAACCCCTGCAGGATTAAGTTGTCATATGTATAAAGATATCATGTAAATTAGATTTAAATAACATTGTCTTAAATTATTAGCCTGTCATTGTTAGTGACCACTTTTGAGAAAAACAGATTTTCTAGCCTTTCGTATTGATTTATGTAAACCACTAGCCTCAGTGTCTTTATAATTCAATTCAAATCTGTAATGAGTCAGACCTGTGGAGAGGCCTGTTCAGAATGAACAGTGACAATTTAGTTGAAATGCTGCTCATGCCATGGAAACAATGAAGTGTGACACTTTGTCTTTTACATCTGTCACGGGTATACTGGGAAAGAAGAGTCATTTATTCTGTTTTCCAGAAAGGCAGCAATATGGATAGGAGAATTAAACATCTACTTTGGGGGAGTGCAAGGTATTTCTTTGCCTTTTTCACGGGTGTATTGAGCTATTTTCTAAATTCATTTTGTACCTTGAATATTCATTATTTATTTTTAGCTTTTTCTCCATTGAAGTCTATACATATCCCCCTCTGAAAAGCTTCTATGACATTTAAGATACCTTTTATTGCATTTTTCTTTCAGTTAAGAGTCTACCTCCAAAACACATCTTTCGCTTTGCCTGTATTGAGGTATTCAGCCATGAATACAAGAAACAAGAAGCATGTATAGAAAACAAGACAGCTGTTTCAAAATGCTCAATGACTAGTTTTTTCTGTCATATATATTAACCTAGAGTACAAATTGTGCATTATTACTTTTGTAAATATAGATTAATGTTAACATGAAATTACATATACATTTTGACCACTCTAGTTTCTTAATAAAAAATATCCTTAGACCAAAATTTTATGCATCCATGTTCCAGAAAGATTTTAATCTTTGACTCAAATTTCTTCAAGCCCTAATTTCTTTTTAATATGGTGTTGTTTTCTACAACATAATATAGAGCTCTAAAAGTTCAGATTTCTCATTAATAAGGGGTAATTTAAGGATTAGCTTACATTATCTTGCATTCTGAATTTTTACACCTAAGATTAAAAGGTTATTTCCAAAACTTGCAAAGGCTTAAGTCAAATTCTGTCTTCTCTCAGCTCTGTGATATAAATTTTGTATAAGTTTTTTAAACACAGGGTCGTATATGTATATCTCTGCTCAATTCTTTCCAACAAGTTAATGAAGTGCAATAATTTAAGAGTGTATGTGGAATGAATATTTCTTGTGCTAGAGAACAGATATGCAGACGGTGTACTGCAAAAAACAGTGCATAAATATATAACCAAACCACTGATCCAAAGCAAACAAGGAATAGGGATGCATCAGTTGGTCATCAAAGCCTAAAATAAGAGCCATACTCCAATCCTCGTTTCTGCAAGCTGTTTCTGGATCCTTCAGAAACAGCATAACTTGATAGTTTCAAATTTATGGATATTTAGAAGTAAAAAAAAAATATTTAAATAAATGTGTCCTAAACATATTTGAAGCCAGTTTCCACTCAGAATGGTTCATCTCAAAGGTCTTATGCTCCAGGCAAGCAATTGCTTGCTGATTGTGCCTTGTTGATGGCTTTAGCAAATGACAGGCAACTGTAATTAGAAAGGACTCTAATGAGATGGACAATTACACCTGTGTTATCCCTTTTGTATGCTATTGCAGGAAATAACTGTAGCTAGACTTAGAGAATCCTTCAAATAGTATGTTACAGTCTTGCTCAACTATTCAGTTACATATTAAAAAAAATAAGTGATTTGAACTTCAGGTGATGTTTTATTGTATACTTATTTTTGCAAAATACAGATTTGACAACAGTAAGTTTTGTTATTTTGAGCAAATTATGCTACTTAAAAAAAATAATTTGGTTGAAATTACGTTTCGGACTTACATTTCCATTTTTACTCAAGTTATTTTGCACTTATATTTTACTTATTTTTAATTGCACATTAGCAAAGAATGAAAAATAGAAGTTTCAAATTAAAATTTCAAAACATTGTTATTCAGTGTTCAAAATATTCATATCTTCTTAAATTTGGTATGTAGTAGTCTTAGATTAGACTGTTCTTTCCCCCTGTCAAATGCTGCCAACAAAAACTGGGAGACCCACAATTTTTTCAGTTTTCCTAACCGGAAAGCAGAGCATTCAAAAACTTAGAAATGTAACAACTGAACACGCTTGTTTGATCATTTGCGGCGTTTGGCTGGGACGGAGTTCATTTTCCTTATAGCAGCCCATAGGGCACTGTGTTTTAGGTTTTTGGCTAAAACGGTGTTGATAATGTACCAATTTTTTTTACTGAACAGTCTTTTTTCACAGTGTCAAGGCCTTCTTTGTTTCTCACTCTGCCATCCCAGTAAGAAGGTTGGCATTGGGCAAGCGGCTTGGAGGAGACGCAGCCAGGACAACTCACCTGAACTGACCAGAGTTCCATATCATCTATCATGCTCATCAATAAAACTAGGCATGGAGTTTTTCCAGAGTAGCCGTTGCTCAGGGATTGTCTGGACATTGGACTACTAGAGGAAAGTGACTGCTTTTTAATAATTTCTTTCTTATTTTTCCTTCTACTTTTTGGAGCTGCCTTTATTTCAACCCATGAGTTATTTTTCCTTACTTTTGCCCTTCCAGTTCTTTCTGCTGTGAAGAATCTTTGAAGGCCTTGGTTTGACATGCATGTATTCGTCCTTAAAATCAGCCACATGGGGTTTGATTGCAACCCTGTTCTTCAAGGTGATAATTGTACATTACAAATATTTTTCTTAGTTAGAAGTGTATAGCATCTAGAAGTGTTATATCCCATTGATTTGCAGATTAAAATATGCTGTACATTCCCTATAGCTTTGTGTTAATTAAATAATTTAAACTATTGTAATTCACATTATTATTATTATTGAGAAATAAGTTGTCCTAGTACATATAATGAATTGAAAAATTAAAATGATTGATAGTCTGAATACTGATAAAACAACTTGAAGGTTAGATTACCTGCCAAAAACTATCTCAAACTATCATTAGTGATGAACTTTCCTCACTCATTTACAGCTAAGCGGTTCCATTGTGTTCCTTCCATTTGTTTCCTTTTAGCAGTTTATTAACTTCTGTTTCCCATACATTGACATCCCTTGCTTCAGTACGTTGCCAATAATCACTAATATTTTTGTCAGTGTATCTGAAAATTACTTTAAGAACTGTTCATTTGGTCCTAAAGCATGAATGATGTTTGCTCAATCCTTCTGAAAGTGAACAGTTTCCTTGGATAAAGCTGATTAATTATTTTATGGTTCTGAAACCCCAAAAGAGTGAAAGAATTTAGAAATTTAAAAGAAAAAAAAACCAGAGAGACCCAAAACTAGTCAAAATTTGTATCAACTTTTCCTACCTCACATTGGTGAAGTTTGAAAAATCTGCAATGCAATATGTTGGAGCTGAAATGTCAAATGAAAGCCCACAGGGGTATATGACTGTAAGAAGAATCTACATGATGCTGTGTGCAGAACTAAATGCTTAAGAAGAGAGCAGAGGGTAGGGAGGAGAACATTAAGGCCAAAAAGTCTTGAAAAGCTTTCAAATAGCAAACAGCTAGGAAAGCCAAGAACAACTGCAAAATTCATGGTTCTGCAATCATACTGTGATATTTTCAAAAATTCTCAGAGCACATTCTATTCACTCAAGTGCATGGGATTTGCCCTTCAACTATGGATGAGGACAAAGGTAAAAAAAATCTGGCAATACACAATAGAATGGTGTAGAAAGGCCAAATTCCTGAGCTCAGGGTCACAAACAGATGGGATTTCCTAAAAAACTCCCATACATTCAGTTTCATTCTTCTTCATCTTATTAAACTGTTGCACTTTGAATTGCAGCCCCCTATTACTCATGTCAATGAAATTTAAATGCTTGCAGCTTATTAAATGTGAAATTTGAATGCTTACCTCTAAAGGACAGATAATACTTGCTAACTGAATCTCTGCTAGCTGCTTGCCCCTGTTGGTGCCTGTTTAGTTCCCTCACTGTCTTAAATCCCTGCACTGCTGTCCCAAAACTCACATCTCAAAACCCCCACTCCATCTACATCCCAATCTTTCTCACTCTTATGGTATTCAACATGCATTTTCTAGTCTCAGAGGTGATAGTGGCAAGTTGTTCAATAGATGTGGAGCATCTTCATGACTCTAAGATCCTAAAACATGCATCAAGCATTGAAAAATTAGTTACTACTGGGAAAATAAGGTACATACCATACAGGAGACTACAGTCCAAAAGTGAGGATTTACCCTCTCTGCCCAAAATTGTTCATATTTTCCAAAAAAAGAGACAAATACTTGTTTCAGATAACAGTAAGCCTACTTTAAGAAATGCTACAAGTTCAGATATCATATTTGCAGAGAAGTCAGTGTCTCCTGCTCTCACTGACTTTCTATTGTATGGTCGATAGACATCACTCAGGAGGTGCTCAGGTTTTTTGTTTGTTTTCTTAACAGTCAGATCCATATTTTAGAACCACTTTAAAAAAGATATTTTATGATCTCTTAAAAGAAAAATCCCAGAGCATACTTCTATATTGACTTGAGCTAAAAGCTTTTAATTAAAAAAAAAAAAAAAGGAAGGAGGAAATAAATTTTGGTATTCTACTGCTTTAAAAAGCAGTTAGAAGTCAACTTTTCTGCAGGTGCTTTGAATTAATCTACAATAATAATCTGTGATTACAGACCTTTCCTCTTCTTATCCTAGTTTAATCCCCGTAAAACCCTCTTTGTAATGTACGGAAATTTTCTCCCACAAAAAAGATGTTTCTATACATGCAGACCTGTAGATCTGTAACTAGGCTCACAAAATACTTTCCAATCAGAGCTGGAACTGAAAGGAGGCCATCAAGAAATCAATAAGGGAATAATAACAGGTAGAAAAACTGCCATTTTAAAGCCTAAAACTAGATTTAAGTCCAAACCTAGCTTTTGTGTGCCAAAGCAAAGAAATAAAATTGCCTAACTAGCTGGGTTTGCACTGATTATAAAGAATAAACAAAAATTAGCACTGATATTGGCCCTTTAAAAGAGAGTAGTTGATAGTATGGTAGAAATTGTTGTGGTAACAGTAGTTTGAAGGATTTGGTACCAAACTAGAGACTAGATAAATGTTAAAAGAGATTGCATGAGAGGGCACATACTCTGATAATTTTAATATTTTTATTTTTAGTACAAGACAACTGATATTTTGTCCACTAGTTGCTTAAGTGATTTAGATGTTAACAAATAAATTGATGAATAACTTGTGTATTCCATGTTTCCAGCTTTCTCAACGATTCCGATATTCGTCTCATTACGTTTTATTCTAGATTTGTTTTCAGTATCCATAGAGATGAATGTTCAAGCAGATAGTAAGTTCCACTAAAGGGCCAAAGTATTTCTTCTACATATAGATGTAGTGATATTTGTTTTACGAATCTTATTTGGGTCAAGGGAAAATTTGCTAACCAAAAAAAAGTTAATAACTTCATAACGCTATCATTTCATCACAGAGTGCAGTGTTATCTTCCTCCTCTAGGAAGATAAATTGGTTAATGCCTTTGCACACAATGACTATATGCCATAAAAACATGTATTCCAGTTTCATAACTTCAAAAGAGACTCCCTCAATAGCTCATTACTTCCTTTATATTCTGGACATTTTTCACACAATGGGTATGTTAACAATTTCACTTTTAAATTCCCTTGCATAGTACCTAGGAACAAGTATGTAATTTCATGAGGGAAATTTTACAGTACAAAGCAAACTGTTTATGCAAGATGATTGTGATGATCTCTTATTGCTTTGGCCCATTGCCACTGTATTAACAATTGGCTCCCTATTCGGGTTCCCTATTGATTATTAGCACCAGTGATATATTAAAAATAGCATCCCAAGGCAGGTATCTGGGTAGGCTTTTTAGTAGATGGTGAGTATATTTCTGTGAATGTATCATAACAGAGTGCTCAATATATAGTATTCTTTAATTCCTCAGTATAACAAGTTTCACATTGTAGACTCAGACAGCAGAGAATCATACATTCATACAAGAGTTTGGGTTGAAAGAGACCTTTAAAGGTCATCTAGTCCAATGCCTCTACAATGGGTAGGGACATCTTCAATTAGATTAGGTTGCTCAGAGCCCATCCAACCTTGAATACCTCCAGGAATTGGGCATCCACCCTCGTCTGGTCAACCTGTTCCAGTGTTTCACCACCCTGAGGATTTATCAGCTGCAACAGTTAGAAACTAGACGTAAACACATCACTATATAAATGTTGTCACTGTTAGACACCCAGGATCAAAGAACAAGAGAATTAATTACTTAATATGTGATTTTTTTTTTTAATCCAGAAAACTGGATTGCCATGAGTAAGCTCAATACAAGTTAAAAAACTATATCAGGAAATTTCTGTCTGCACAGGAGATTTTTTTAATTGAAGTCTATATGGTATTAAATATAGTAGTTTTCATGTTTTACAGGAAAATACACAGCCTCAACCTAATCACAAGTCCTACTACAGTTCAACTAGGTTAAGAATAGTGGAGAGAATATAGGCCTATTTGATTTAAATCTGAGTGAAAAAGTAGATGCAAAAACTTTCTTCTCAATACAGCAGCTAAAGTCAATAATAATAATTTCCTAATGGCTGCTGAGAAGCATTGATTTTTGTTATTTTCTCTTAGTGATTAGTGCTATCAAACAGCTTCTGCCTAGGGAAGCTTCCTTTTCTAAGGTTTCTGCTTGCTTTCTCAGCTAAATGACAAATCTTTTCTAGGAAGAGTAACCATCAGTATAAGGTGTAAGTTTCTAAACAGGGTCTTTCTCCTTAGTCTTGTTGAGTCCTGTATAGCGGTGGGCGGGAGCTCCTGAAGCAGAAAAGCTTTTCTTCCAAGCCCCACAGCTCTCATGACTTCCTAACTTTCAGATTGTTTTTGGTTTTAGTGTGTTATATTTGCCAACCACTGTCCTCCCCTGGAGGGCTGAAAGCACTTCTGATGGTGTAGTTTCCTGGTACCTGCTCTCTCCACATGTGGAACAGAACATCACACTACAAACTCTTGTAGACCTTATTCCTGAAAAATTAAAATGTGTTTCTGACTCAAAATGTTTCTTATAAATAAATATAAAAATAACTTAAAAACCATTCATTTTTATTTACATCTAGTTCTTTTTGTTTAAATGAATAATACAGTTAAATAATATTTTAATCATTAAAGGCAAGGTCACTGTTTTTTAAGCAAAATAATAGTACAGCGAGTCTCTCCAGAAATGTTTTTATTACAGCCAAGATGATCCTAAAACACAAATATCAGTGTCATTCAGTTGTATGTTACAAGTTCTAGGAAAAAATAAAAAAAATATATTTATATCTCTGAGGGCACTGTAACTTCCTACAAACCTCTAACTGCTAGAGTATGTAAGCTGACAGACAATAGTGACAACAGCATCACTCATCTAGAGATTCAGATAGCAATCATAAAAACTCCATCTTGGGTCAGATTAAAGATCTGTCTAGCCCAATATGCTGTCTCCACAAATGGCCAATCCTGATCATCCTGGTAAAAATATTCAAGGGGATGCTTGTTAGGAATAATTTTATCATTCTCACAGGGTATATATATTGAGGCCTTGACACAAACCAGAGGTCCAGTTTGCTCAAGAGGTTTCTTTGGGCAAATCCATGGAATAAAAACCTGCCACATGCAGTCACTGTCTGAATACCAATGAACTTCTAGCATTTACAATGTTTTGAGGCAAGAATTTCCACTGAACCTACTGCCTTTTAAAGTCAGTTGATGTATCATGCTTCTCATATTGGAATAAAAGATGGACAGTCATTCTATATTCACCTTTATATTCACCTTCTCCACACTACTCATTATTTTCCAGTCCTGTATTATAAATCCATTCAGCTGTCTCTTTTTGTTAAATTAAGAGAAATGTCCCACTGGATTATTTTTTATGTGGAAGTCACTGAGTATTGTTGATCATTCTTTTCTGAAGCTTTTCAGAACTACTGCAACTAGGTATTAAAACAATCAAAACTATATCTTTCAGCTATACAACTATAAAGACTGTTCAATCAGTCTTTTTGAGAAATGCATGCAAGTGGAAAAAATAGGGTCACACTTTAGACTTGGACAACAGACCGTGGGTACCTGAATGTTTATGCCTTTGTACATCTGTTTCTTATCCTACCTGTACATGTTCGAAACACCACCTTAAAGGTGGAACATTACCATCAATGTTCTTGCCCTTTTAATCCCTTCCTCCTTTCATTTCTCCTCTGTAATGAGTAGAAATATTTTTCTGCCACTGTTGTTAAATCTACCCTTCCAATTCTATCAGTCTCAGTGCATCAGAAGACTGTATGTGCCTTCGAGTCCCTCATGATATAGAATCATAGAATCATTTAGCTTGGAAAAGACCTCACAAGATCATTGAGTCCAATCATTAACCAAGTCCACCAACAAACCATGTCTCTAAGTGGGATGTCTACATGGCTTTTAAATACCTCCCGGGATGATGACTCAACCACTTCCCTGGGCAGTTTGCTCCAATGATTGACAACCCTTTCACTGAATTAATTTTTTCCTAATATCCAATCTAAACCTCCCCTGGAAAAACTTTTCCTCTTGTCCTATCTCTTGTTACTTGAGAGAAGAGATTGATCCTCACCTCACTACAACCTCCTTTCAGGCAGTTGTTGTGAGCAATGAGATCTTCCTTGAACCTCCTTTTTTCCAGGCAAAACAACCCCAGCTCCCTCAGCCACTGCTCACAAGACTTATGCTCCAGAGCCTTCACCAACTTTATTGTCCTTCTTTGGACATACTTTAGCACCTCAATGTTAACATCAATAATACAAGTTTTGCTAGCTGTACATAGTACAGATATCTTCCCCATATTTGACTCCTGAAGAACAGCAAGATTTCTAAGCTTACTTTTTACCAATTAATTCCTACTCAAAGTTTAAAGAATTACAGATGTCACAGACTTCAGTTACATGGTTGCACAGTTTTGGGGCCAGTACACTGTCATCATCCATTAATTAATTCTCCTGATTGACTGAAAATCCCAACTCCTGTTGTCAACTTTTTTCTTTTCTTTTCTTTTCTTTTCTTTTTTTTTTAAATACTGATAGCAGATGATTTGTTTTTCAAGAATAAGACAAAACCATTTTGTCCCTGATATCCTACAGATCTCTCTTTCAAATGAGAAAAGAAAAATAAATTTTACAAAGCATCTCATTGCATCTTTATGCAGTTGTGATTATCAGCAATAATGTTTTATTACTAACTAAATATTTCCATCTTTAGTATTTTCCTCTATTAAAATGCCTTTTATCATACCCAGGATTGCAGACTCAAGGCATTATACTTTTGAACAGTTTCCATTGTATTTCCATGTCACTTAAGCAGGGGGAGAGAGTTTATACTCTGAGACAGAAACCATGGTTCAAGAAAAGAAATTGCTACTTGTAAAAACTTCTGTAGAAACAATCCTCTTGCTGTGTCAGCCATGCATGTAGGCTTGCTTTTTATTGATCTGGAAGTATTTATATAGGTCATTTTCCTATGCAATTTATCCGGTGGCCTCAGACTCAGCAGTGCGTATTAAGAAAGACATTAAATGAGGGGACTTATAGCCTTATTCTTTATGTAAGAGTGGGAGACTTATTTTCTGGCACTTGCTATGCATCTCGAATAGAAGCAATCACTACTTTTTTTGCAGTCCTGATATACAGTGACACTTAAACAGCATTTACAGGTTAATAAACTATATAGCACTGAAGAAAATGCACAAAACTAATTGTAAGAAAAAGTGGTCCTGAAAGCTTTATTTTTAATTATATTTTCATTGTACCCACCAGAAAGGAAGGGAAAAGATGAGGGGAAATCTGTATGTGTATGTTTTCCTTCTACTCTTCCAGGGTATCCTAGCCCCTAAACAGCCTAGAACAGTATACAGTATCCTTTTGCTTTGGGATGGAACCATAACCTCTGATACAGATCTGTGGCATTGACCTTTGGGTCAAAGAAGGTGGACATCTGCACAAAAGAAAGATGTAGGTGGTCAAATGCATCTTAAAATTAACATGAGCATCTGTGAGAGATACAGCTGGCAACCACAATCTCTCATTTTGCATTGTTGCAAATGTTTTTTTTAATAAAACTAGTATCCTACATAAATAAGATGTTCTCCATTCCTAAGAGAACACAAAACATGCAAAAAAAAGAAATATATATATATAAAAAAGACATTTCAGTATACAAAACACAGTAAACACACTATTCAACAGGTGCAAGGCTCAAGATGTCTACAGATGGAGGTAGAGCCTTGGTTTAGAATTGGTTCAAACATGTTTTAAAATAGGATTTTTTAAGAAATCTTATTCTTTGTGTTAACATCCAAATAATTTCTTTTAGATTCAACAAAACATTACCAGAGTAATCAAGTATTGTTTTGAATCATACCAATGTAGTAGTGATAATGTGATACTAAATAATGCTTCTCAAAAATTATTCACATGCTGAGAGTTTAGCAGACAGTAAAGTGTCTTACTGAATCACTAACACTTGTTCTCGGCATATCTTAAAAATCCTCTATAGAATTCCTTAAATGTTATTGTCTCTTAAATTTTACCCAAGGACATTATAAAGGTCATTGTCTAGAACAGAATTATAAAAGAAACTTATAATTAGACATCAACATTACCTACAAGAAGGGTGTTCTCATTTAGTATCTCATTAATTTAAGAGTGAAATGTACTTCCAGCTTTAAGATATGGTGTTACCAATTTTTGAATACACATGAATTACTCTGCTCAAGAAGTCGCCCAATGAACTTACAAGAAAGTTTTCTTGTAAAGCCTGAACTATTTCAATTAAAAAAAAGTGTCAGCCATCTTGATCTTTATAGGAATACCAAAAAAAACCCCCAAATCTGAAAAACCATAGAATACTCTCTATTCTTTTCTAACCCATACAGGATCTTCAAACATTTAATTCTTATAATAATATTAAGATCCATGTACAGAGTAACAGAAATCACATGTATCTATTAGCATTTAAACCACAGTTGTTGAATGTAAATTTAAACTTTAGGGAATGCTCCATTATTATTTATTTATACAGCTGAAAAACCCCAGTGAAATTATAATTATCCCAAAGGTTACACATAGTCAAGATCAGTTAATTGTCCTTTAAATTTCATTTTACTGCTCAAGCACTTTTCATGTCTTCAGGAATTCCTGCATAATATGATTGAATCTTTATTATGAATTCATGAGTTGCTTTGCAGACTTTAATATCTGGCTCATACAGATCTGTATGAAGTTTACTACTTTATTTTTCCTGCCTTGGAAAGAGAACGTATTTTGTGTGAGAAGGAATAAAACTCTGATATCTCAGAAATGGCATTGCTTATATAACTGTGTAGCCTTACAACCAACACAGAGACAAATAAGACACCCTCATCTAGATTTAGGCATGAAACCAAGATTAAAATTCTTAACACATTTCCTTATCCATTTAAATTCTCCTTCAAAACATAACTTGAATTGTCACTGTCAACAAGAATTTGACTAGTCCTCTGTCAAAGTTCAAAGTGAAATAATGTTAGATCCTGATTTAGCAGATAGTCAAAATTACCATCGAACTAGTGGGCTTTGTAAAAAAGAGTCATTTTCTGTGAAAATAAATGGGGTGGTTTTCTTGATCAAATCACTGAATTTTGAATTGCCCAAGATGCAGATTCTAAGTTTTGTTTTATGCCAGAGGGTTGAGGTCTGTATTTTTTGCCTTGCATGAGAACACTCTATCCTGGAAGATGATCTAGGCTATCACCATGCACATGAGCAGTGTCCTCCTCCTCATACAACACAGCTTCTATAGGAGAATAGAATAATCATAGTCAAAGAGGAGTAGGAGGAAGCACAGGTTTCCTAATATTTTAGGTGATTCATCTGAGAACAATGAAGAAAATGTGACTGTGGGTCCCCCTTCCCGCAGAAGCTCATGCAAGCTTACCTCATTTTCTAAAGTAATAGTTTTTACTGAATCTTAGGAGAGTTTCAGACTGTTGACTCCAATTTGATATGTCTCTCAAGCCCATCTATAAGAGAAGGCCAAATTCAGAAAACAGCTCTGTAAGAGCTAATTTTCACAATTCTTTCATGGTTGTTGCTCAACATGACACCTTTCATAAGTATTAACTGTAGCACTTAATACTTCTGATTATTGTTTACCAGATAAGGAAAGGTTATGATCCTTGATAATGGTCTATGAACTAGGTACTTAAACCTATCCTACTGTCAGGTCTCCTTTCCCTTTTCCCACCTCCCATTTGTCCTGCATAACCCAAATATCTATCCAGAAGAGCAGAGGAGATGTGCACTCATGAATCTGAACACACTAACTTTATTTGCTCCTGTCTGCCACTACCCTGATGACAGTCAATCCTACGACTATGGCAACAATGCAACCAAGGCCTGTAAATCAAAACTGGGGAGTTCTGTGAGCAAGCTCACCGTGAAAAAAAATGTTGAGCCAACATAGCTTGGGGAAGTTGACAGCCATGGTGCATTACTTCAGAATAAAGACCTCTTCATCTCCCATGACCAAGCCCATTGTGATTCCAATTTTCATTGTATAATAAAGCTTTTGGTGAGCTTTGAAAAAAAAGCTTGAGCCTGGGTGCATTATTGCAGAGGTCTTGGTCTTAAGCTCCAAATAATAGGAGGGACTCCCAAAGGTATAAACATAAACATAAACAAGTGATTAGTTGACAGACACTAAGCGCAACTGTGAGAATTAGTAAAACTGATTTTAGAGCTTCAGAAAAAAAGACAAAGAATCCAACATCTGGAAAACTTCTTATGTATAATAAATACAAAATGCACATAAATAAAGGAAAAAAAAAATCCAATACAAACAGGGGAAATGGAAAACAGCAGAGATTGCCAAAGCATTTTCTTCTTCTGTTAAATATGCTGCACCATATCAACACTGCTTTTTAAAATGGTGAATTTCTTAAAGAAAATGCTTTTTCATTTGTCCTGTACCCTGTGGTGACTGGAATATCAGTCACATACTATAGAACAAGCTATTCTGTGTGTTTTCAGTTACAACCTTTCAACACAACAATTGATTGTTGCCCCTAGGCTTACTTAGGCTTGGTACTGCAGTATTAGAGTTCTCTCCACCCCCTCAAACCCCACGTCAAAGTGTTGTATGGAACAGATTTTGCTACACTTAGTATTTTTACTGAAGCTGAATCCATTCAAGTCCACTTGACATGATTTACTCCAAAGACAATATATTAGAAGCTATTTTCAATTTAGTCAAGGTAGGAAAGAAAAATAGAGTCTTTATTTTTATAAAAGTATGTATGGATGGAAACTCACAGATAACATGTGTAACATAGTCTGGTTGCAATCATCAGTACATATGGAAAACCCTAGGATTGACAATCTACATCTACCTTAGTTTGATGGTTTAGCTGAAAGTGAAATTCAGGCAAGAGTTAAAAAAAATTACCACATGACTATGCAGAAAACATGTGAAAAAGACAAATGGGATACTCAAATTCATATTAATCATTGAAGATTTAAGAATGCAATACAGATGCAAAAATCTATTTTTGTGGTGCAAAATATCAGGAAGATATTTCAGCCGTCTGGCTAACAACCAACTTAAGACAATGTTCTGAATCAAACAGAAAATCTATGGCAAAGTGGAAAACTGAAAAGGGAAGGTACTGCTACCAGTCACTGCCCCCATGGTTTTGTCAGTGAAGTGCTATGATGAAGCAGCAAGGAGACCAAGCAGCATGTCAACACCCCTGCTGACAGTAGATTATAGTATACATTTCATAAAGCCAGTTTCTTGCAACTGATTATGTACAACAACAATCACACAACTTTTGTTTGTTTCATCATCAGTGAAAACAGAAGGTTTCAAAGCAATACAAGAATATTATATTTCTGATGGGGCTGCTGTAAATCTCTGCTGCTAGTCTGATTGACTATAAACTGCTTTTCCTGAAAGCATATTCTAATATTTTTCTGCAGCAGCCCCAAAATACAAGTCTGCCAGTGAAGTAAGACACTTTAAATATTGTGGAAGATGTCAGCAAAGGTCAACCAGCCTCTGCCTGTTATCACATATAGTTATACACCTGCAGGTGTCAGTTGCAGTACTGTGTCCCCAGACATTAAATTAACATAACCATGTTGGCATGTTTTACAGATACTGAAGGTTCTTAAAAACAAACCAGAACACAATTAGAAAAATATTATTTCCTGTCCAGAAGGCTAAAAAGAAAATTCAGACATCTCAGATGCAGTGCTTTGGTTCATATCCCTCAGCAGTTTTACCTGTAAAAAATTAATATTTAAAAAAATCCTGAGATATTTTCAAATGTAAGAAACTGCCCACTCTAGGGAAGGGAAACATACTGATGAACAACAGAAATACCGAAGTCCATGGAAAAAGTACAGATTTATTCAAAAGTAGTATGTAAACACTTCATATTTTGCATTACAGTGCTGAAATAGATAATATTTATTATTTTGGTTTAAGCAGTATTAGTTCTTAATTATTAGAATATTAGAATATTAGTTCTTAATTGCAAAACGTCAACTAAGGTAATGTTTGTTTCCTATTCTGAACATCATATACTGTGTAAACAGTGAAAAACCCTTTTGTCTCCCGGACAACAAATAATTCATCTATATATATAGAAAGAAATAAGTAACTGCTGATGAAGTCATTGAGATGTGTGAAAATTTTACCCTACATGAAACGGTTATAGAGAAATAATGATCTTATCAATATAGTTACAATACAACTGTATCGAGTGGTTATGCCCAGGTGCTGGCAGCAGTGGGGCTGCAGGGGTGGCCTCAAGTGGTTGGGGGAGTGGGAGCAAAAAAAAATGAGAGAAACAATGTTGTTAACACCAATTTCAGCTCAGAAGAAGGGGACGAGGTGTTCTAGGTGCAAAAGTAGAGATCACCCTCTGCAGACCAGGGAGGACCACAAGCCAAAGCAAATTTATATTCCCTGAAATAACAGCAGACAGGGGAAGACCCACAGAGGAGCAGGCTGTGAAGAACTATATCCTATGGAAAGGACCCACACTGGTGCAAGGAAAGTGTGAGGAGGAAGGAGAAGGAGAGAAAAACTGCTATGGAACGGCCACAAGCCCCATCCCCCAACAGAAAGAGTATCAGTACTTTCCAATGATGCTTCTCAGATGTGGGTTCAATCCAGAAAAAAAATTCAGTTTTGATGAAGAATCCATCTTCCAGATTTATAAATTTAAAGCAAAGTTTGTCTATTTGACTGTAAGAAATCGAATAATTAGTCTCCATTGGAAAGAATCTCAAATACAGATGGCTGTATGTACAGATGTATTTATGGTTTTTAACTGCATACCTGGTTGGTTGGTCAGTGGAAGAATTTGCATACATGGAATATACACCTGAAGAACTATTAATCAACAAACACGACATGCTGTCACCTTCCATCACAAGAAGATACCTAATTGCTCACTATAATCTTAATTCTTGACAATTAGACCAAACGCAGTTGAAGTTACAATTTAACATGAAGGATGTATGATCCATAATGTGTTATAGAAACAAAGAGTCTTATTTTATGGCAAAACACAACTAATGAAAGATATGAAAAAGAATAACTAAGAAGGCAGAGATAAACACATAAGGATAAGGCTATGAAACCTGGACTGGTTGCACCAGGGTAACAGACAATTTAAAATCAATTCCCTAATTCCATCTCTCTCCATCAGCAGAAGGTAAAGCAAAACTTTCAAAGTAAATGCTTGATTTACAAGTGAATCTGTGGATATAGATCTTATGATAGAAATAAACTCATTAATAATTGCCTGTCAACTTGATAAAAATCTGCCTAGGATATCAGTGCTCTTGGTCACTAAAAGCTACTTTGCAATCCAGAAAAAAAGCTGATTGCTTTTCCAGAGAGAATAATCACACATGGGTGAGAATGGGATCATGCCCACAGCTTGAATTATCATTTTCACATGATGCAAGTGGGAAGGTATATGCCTTTAATTGGTAAGTCCTGTATTGCTACAGTGTTGATATAGCCTATTTCATGAGTATTGTTCATTTCTACACAAGATTTAGAGATATCAAAAGTAAACAAATGATCTATGGGATTGTTTTCCTTCACTTTTAACATCAACTTTAGAGTTACATTTTGTAACTTCAATGCAATTTCTATTTTACCATGTTGTAACATTATTTTTGTCTCAAAAAAAATCTACATCATTTCTTTTACAGAAGTTATTACACTGCAAGAGCAAAAGTATTTCGGATTCAGTCATGAGCAATATGTTAATGATGTAGTACAGCACTCAGCAAAATAATGTCAACATTATCTGCAATCTGCACAGCAAAAATGAAATGTCAGCCAATTCCACCAAATGGCAAATGCTTTTACTGTTCAAGGAGCTGATTTATAAATCTGTTAGCTCAGACAAGATGACATAAAATAGGAAATCGGAAACTTGGGAAGGGGAGGAGGAAAAGTAAAAGCTCTATTAATTTTTCTTTTAACACTTCCTCTATGGTAAATTGTAGGATTTTCTAGATCTTCTTTTCCCAGTGGTAAACTTCATCACCATAATGGGTAAAGGTAGAAGAATCAATATAGTTCAGACTTTTAGAGAAAAATATTCAAAAAAAAAAAATTTACTTTTTGCATAAGTGCAACCTACTTATATGCAAAACATATCCTGGAAGCATTTTTAAGCTCATTAACTTTTTCCATAAAATCCATCTTCTATATTTAAGAGTAATAGGAAGTGGACAGGCTTGTATCTCGTCCGGTCTATTTAGTGTAGGAGTTGCATAGGATTTGCCTTCTTCAACACAACACAGTAAATATGACTGAGTTGTTTAGATAGCATTTACATACACAAGTGGATTCCCCTTCTTTCTTTCTTATATATATTGCCCTAAAAATTGCATAGACTTGCGTCTGGTATAGGGACTCTTGCCATTTACTGCAGCATCAGTCACATCAGTTGCAGTGATTAATAGGAAGTGTGGAAAATTTCCTTCAAAATCCTTATTGGAGTTCAAAAATGCCAAATTGAGTCTTCCCAGCCAGGTCACTGAGCTTCTTCTGTCAGTTTAGGTAAGATGGCAGAAAGAGGTAATCATTAAACCAAAGAGAATAGATGTCATTAGACAACATTCTTAATATTGATTTGAAGTAACATTGGTCAATATACTGATAACATTGGTTATCTAAGCTGGAAACACAGCTCAGGTTACAAATGCCAATAAGCAACAGAACTATTTTTCACTGGACTATATACATTCTTTGACTGATGCGGTTCTGAAAATATCACCTAATAATGACATAATTAATTAAGCATATAAAATTACTATTTTTTTTAAGAAGTGGAGACACTCTGTGGAACAGACAGAGAAGATTTTCTGAAAACTTTCAATAAATTTTTTCTTTGTTTCTTACTTAATCCAAACAAAACCAGTTTGTATTGCTGGAAATTCGTAGAGATTGTTTTATTTGAGTGTTATTTCATCCTGAGAGAATGAATAAGCAAAAACTCTACATGTTTATGATATTGCCAGTTTACTTCTTGGCAAAACTAAAGTGACTTGTCTTTGAAGCCTTTTCACAGTGCTTTTGGATGGTTCACACATTTTTCTATCTGAAGGTGGAAAAAGTGTCCCTATTCATGTCAGGTGAAGAAAGGCCCCAGTCAGAAGAGTCTCTTCTTTATACTGCATTTATACAAATAAGTGAAAGCTTGCCATAAAATATAAAGGAGATAGGGGGGACAAGGGGGGAATTCTTCCCCTAGTGCTGTCTTAGTACAGGTGGAGCTAAACCACTATCTTCCTTAACATATTTTCTGCCACTCAGTTGCTATCACTACACCTTACTTGCCAAACTCTAGTGTAGATTACCAGAAATTTTAGTTGTCTTCTAATTCTGTAGGCACTTGCTTTTCACAGATAAAGGGGGTTTTTAACCCCTGAATGCTTCTTGAGCTTTTCAGCTTTCCTCACACATCTGGTCTGTATGATTTACAGACTGGGGAATGAGGTGCCACAGAAAAGGATCTGGGAGTCCTGGTCAACAGCAAGTTGAATATGAGTCAGCGGTGCCCTGGTAGCCAGGAGAGCCACCCGTGTCCGGCAAAGCATCTCCAGCTGGTCAAGGGAGAGGATTGCCCCACTCTGCTCTGCACTGGGGCAGCCTCACCTTGAATATTGTGTGCAGTTTTGGGCACCACAATATAAGAAAGATATTAAGCCATTAGAGAGCATCCAAAGGAGAGCAATGAAGGTGGTGAAGGCCCTTGATGGGAAGCCATATGAGGAGCAGCTGAAGTCACTTGATGTGTTCAGCCTGTAGAAGATAAGACCGAGGGGAGACCTCATTGCAGTCTACAACTTCCTGGAAAGGGGAAGAGGAGTGGCAGGCACTGATCTGTGCCTCTATGTTGTGACCAGTGACAGGACCCAAGGGAATGTCCTGAAATTGTGTCAGGGGAGGTTTAGGTTGGATGTTAGAAAGAGATTCTTCACCCAGAGGGCAGTTGAGCACTGGAACAGGCTCCCCAGGGAAGTGATCACAACACCAAGCCCGACGGAGTTCAAGGGTTTGGACAATACTTTCAGGCACATGGTGTGACTCTTGGGGATGATCCTGTGCAGGCCCAGGAATTGGACTCAATGACCCCTCTAGGTCCCTTCAAACTCAGCATATTCTGTGACTCTGTGATTTTGCAAAAAAAGCATTACATAAGGGACATGAGCAGCAATTCTGAAATTTCTTAAACCATTTGCCAAAGGAGATGGATTAGTACTTGATTTTTCAATCTACTGGTTTTCAACCTATTAAGCTATTTCTTAATACTGTGTGAGAGATGTAGACTTCAGTCCCTCTTCCACTAGTGAACACTGGAACTCCCATTCCCCTAATGGCAGTAGAGTGTCTTTGCTACCAAGGGACAGGCTTTAGTAAAACGAAGTTGCTGGTATAGGTGCAGGAAATACTCAAGTAATTTAGCTACTGTCCTTTTGTCTCTTTCTGTGCTATAAATAATGGTCATCCTTCCACATATACTAGATTTCCTACCCCATACACTTGTTATAAAATTCTCCCTGGGTATTGAAGCTTATGTACCTACTTCAGAACTGTGAATTCTTGTTATCAGCAGGTGTCTGAAAATTAGGCACTATAATGTTCATACTGTGATGTTTCAACACTTTTATTCTTCAGTTCTTTTATGGTTCTATTCCTGAATCCATTATTAGATAACATACAGAGCTCTGAATTCACAGGGTTAAACTTGAAAGGAAAGAAAGAATCCAACCAGAATCCCCCATTTCCCTAAATATTCCAAAAGACTCAATGGGGAAGAAAACAACAGAAAAACCACAACAGATGTGAAGAAACTGAGATGTTGCTGAAAGTTAAAAGACAAGTACAGCATTCATTTGCTATTCAGAAAGCAATGATTAATCATCTATTTTTAAAGCAGGGGTTCTGCTTGGTGCTAATGTATTTCCCAAGATCATCATCCAGACCTTCACAGTCATTGAGTAAATAGCAGCAGATGTTGATTTGTTAGACCACATCATTCAGCTAAGATTAGATATTAAACAAAAATAGACATGCTTGACAGAATCTCGCCCTTAGTTTAATAAAGCTACACCAAAATGGTAGGAGGAAGCTGTTCCCAGAAACACACTGTCTCTTCAAGCCTGAAAAACAATGTTCCCTTCTCTGACTACTATTGCAATTAGTATGTGTCGGATAGACTTCACACCTCATCTAGAAGTAGAAACTTAATCCAATAATGGCTAAAAAAAATTTGCCAGATAAAGTCCTTGAGAGTAACCTTCTGTTAGTGTTTGTATAAGCATTATTTAAAAAGAAGGAGAAAAGAGTAAATATTTTTAAAGGGTGGTCAAAGTACACCTGTTTGCACTTATCCTACCTCTTTCATTATTTCCTTGCATGTAGTAATTAAAAAACATTGTGAGGACTTTCTTGGCTTTTTGTGAATTGTGAGTTTGCAGTCAAATGAAGTGTAGAAGTTGAACATCTACAGTTTGGCTTGAACTGGTATGTGGACAGGGAGTAACTAACATGAAATGCATTTATCAGTTCCACTTGCAAAATCAGAAAGCTCTATTTTTTATTTGTATTCAGAGACCTTTAACGTAGGAGATATCTTTCAGAATCTAAAATTCTGAAGAATTTTACAAGGGGGCCACAAGTCCACATTGGGTCAATACAGCCCAACAGTGCAAATAAGGATGCTTAACTACATAGAAAAAATAATTGAAAGTAAAACAGGAAAACATACACAGAAATACATTTATTCTGTCCTGTCTTCAAGAAATTTAGATTAGAAGTATAGACCAGTTCCTCTGGGATTTCAATTTGTGGTATTCCAAGCTCTAAGAAAATACAAAATCCATTACTTTAATGTGCCCTTTTATACACGAGTACATGGAGTACTGGTAGATGGGCAAAATGAAACAGCACAGCTGCCAAAATAACAAACACATGAAATGGAGACAAACAAATGCTGTTGCCTTTTATGGCTTCATTGTTGTCTTTTATAGCTCCAACTAGACAGAGGAACCAAACAATTTTTCTTAATGCATAAAAACTTCCTAGAGAGGAAACAGCATACAAAGGGAATTAGGATAAAACATTTATAAAAATCCTAAACATAAAAAATAAAATTTCACTGCACTTTTCAAACTCATTTACAATTGAAACAGTACCAAAGTAACCCAGATTGAACTCTAGATAACAAGTATTGACCAATACACATTATCTAGCTGAAGCCTTGTAAAACTTTATGCCTTTACCTCAAAACAAAGAAATGAAAAAAATAAAAATTGGCCATATGAATAAGCTTGCCCTTCAACTTCAGGTATTCATTCAAAATTGAAATTCATGTTAGATGAGTAGTCTATACTCATACACACAGAAATACATTTATTCTGTCCTGTCTTCAAGAAATTTAAATTGGAAGTATAGACCAGTTCTATATAGCCTGTCTATACAATCTACTGTGTAAAGATTCATGTTCAGAAGGCACAAATTTGTGCAAAGATAACTCCTAGAAAACTCTTACCTCCCACTCCAGGTTCTGTAGTCTATCCAGTGGCTGTTTAATATTGAGTATATTAAAGAAGAACTGGAATTCAGATGAATGCTTTATCTAGTGTGAAATATCTTATTTGTTTCAAATTATGTCATTCAAGAATGAAGTTATTTAAGGAATAAAAATAATTAAAACCCCTCTCCCTGTGTATCTCCTTAACAAATCAAATGTCTATTATCTGAGCACTCTGAGATTTCTGAGAATTTGGCTCCTCAGAAAACAGAAGCTCAAACCTATTGTCAAACTAGTAAATAAAATATTAGTACAAACTACTTAATAGAAATGACATTATGAAAATTTTGCTTTCCTCATGTGAGTATGTTTGGTGTGATGACCATTCCTATAATTTTTATGTTGTACTGAAAGGCAGAGAAGCCTAACTCCCAATCAGACTTCATCACCAAAATAAACTCTTGTGTTCTTGAGCCCATAAAAAATATAGCTATATTGCCTGAAAGAAGATTGCCTAATCTACCCCATCATTTAGCAGCACTTAAAGTCCAAATGTAACTAAAATAGATAATCCCTAAGTGACCTTGTAAGTAAGTATCTAACTAATACTTATTCCAGCATTATACAGCACATACACAAATGCTAGTTTGCATTAGGAAAAAATACAGATTTTTCAACAGAATGCCACAGTTACACTACTATATTGTTTTCGCCTCAAATGGCTCAAGCGACATGACAAAACTCATCTGGATTGGTTTACAATTAGCCAAACCAGTAATCTCTGCATCAAAAATTATTTTACATCCTAAATCGACTTGAATAATCCTAAGATCTCCCAGCTTTGTCCATAAGATTTCCTTGGAAAAGAAAAGAATCTGAAATACTAAGTAAAATAGGAAAAGTTCGACCTTATTTATATACAACAGAAAGTTCGAGCTCAGTTCTAAGCTGCCCTAAAAGATGGAATCTCTAAACTATTAATCACTAGCTTCAAAGGATGTAAAATCAGATCACAACCAAAGAAAAAATCTAGCATGACATGGTTCATATCCACAACCATCTGAGTTATCTTTGATTATTAATTCCATTACATCTCCACTGTATGTTTTTGTCACAGTATAAGACTAGATAAGAGTTATTTAAAAGCAATTAATAGATTCACCCTTTGCACCACTGTTTGAATAGCGTTTACGTTGCTAAATTAATAGCAGAATATTTAATGACTGTCAGATTTTCCTAAACAATGGAAGATAAATCTATCAGCCCACAAATCCCCATAAAGCAATTAGAGAAGAATTAATGATTGTTAGATCTTTGAGAACAAAACAATAGTCTTCGTGTTGTGTAAGGAACACTCTATTTTTAATAATTCTGAAAATGTCATGCAAAAATCAGACAATTGTTTTTTGTGACTACGTCGTCCATTAGGTACGTCTAGAATTTTTGAAGTTATTCTTATATTCATTGAATGGAACTACTGCATTATTGTCAAATAATTCAACTTTTTAATCACATATAAAACATAAGTAGTTCAACAGGTTTCCCAACATTTTTGTACTTTAAGCAAAGATGTACTTATTTTGACAGAAGTAGTGTTGTACCCTTTTATAGTAAGCAAAACTACTTCATAAACCTAGAGCTACTTACAGCAACATTCTTCTTTTTTTATGAATGATATTTGGTAATATTTATGAATTCTTTTATCTCCAAAGTATTTTTTTTATTAAATAGGTCATTTGCATCTTAATTTTTAGAGATATTTTAAACTAGATGATTTTTATGACAGCAGTATGTAAATTATGATTTTTCCAACACAACTACCTGATATTCTAGATGAAATGTAAAGTAGAATGTTGAAATTAAAATTAAAAGTAACATTATTTCAAACAGAAGACTGCAATAATCACTTGAGAAAGTAAAATCAAGAAAAATTCGAAACATAATGCATAATAGTGTAAAAGGTGTTTATGAATTTTGCCATAAAACACCTCAATTAAGAACTGCAAGTTTATCAGTTTATGACATTCATATCTATGCTAATCACCATAAAATTTGTAAGTGCAAAGCCACAAAATTAAAACCAACTCTCAGTAGACTGTGTGGGGTTTTTCCTGTCTTAAATTCATAAAAAGAGAGAAAGAGTACATACAAGTGCCAAGAAACTATATTTACTAACCCAGAATTACTGTTCAGCTCAATTCTATTCAAATCATGCCCAATTTTTTTTGTAAACTCATCAAAACAGTGAAGATGGTCTTGAAAAGATTTTAGTTTCTTTGCAAATATTCTCTTTTACTTGTATAGGACCCCAAAATCATAACAGTTGTGTCTAATCTGAGATCTTCAACAGCCATATAAGGTCTAGTCAACAATCTTTCTTTCTGTACCGTCCCTACATACCACGATGCAGTTGATAAATAATAGATATCTAGAGTCACATCTATATAAAAGCAAATGTTTCTCCGTCTACATAACCAAAAACATTTCCAGAGGAACAATACCAAGCAACAGTTGCTCCCATCAACATGGCACTCAGTCAATAGACTAAAAGCCACTCAAAACAATCAAGATTTCAAAACTGCCCTCTGCAATAATTGCATGTGGAATTTTACTGCCTCGACTAAGATTTTGACCTAGAACTGTCACAGATAACACTATGCATTCATATAGCACCTGTCATCTTTCATTCCTAGGGATTTCAAACACTTTTCAATATGGCAGTACTGGTGGAATAAGTAATCAGGAAGACATTCTAAGAAGTATTCTTAACCTTTGACAGTGACCAGACTAATTTTATTTTCAAAACTGTGTAAAAGGTGAGTTTTTTTTAAAAAAAAAACCTCCAAGGAAAATTCTAAAGATGAAAGTCACAAAGGCTTAATAAATTCATAATTACTCCTTTGAATAATCAGCCCATGGCCTTAGAAAATATTGCAATAAGAATTCTGTGTTTAATATCAGGATATTTACTTTTAAGGAGTAATGTTTTGAAATTCTATATTATTTCTAACAGAAGGTATAAAAGCTGTGAGATGTTCATCTTTCACCTCCAAGTAAAAACTATGTTTTTCAGAGCTGTGTGCTTAGAATAACATGGGTCTTACTTTAAAAACCATATTTGAATTTTGTAGGTTAGATAACAGGTGTGTCATCCATGTATGAGTACATGTACATGTGTCACATCTGTGGATGCTGATAAAATTTGTTCATTCCAGCTTTGGTTGGATTGGTTCTTCCAAGGTAAAGCACATAACAGACCCTGAACTCACCTGGGAGATAAAGCCCACAGTAACTCAAAATAGAGGCTGAAAATGCTCCCTTGTCCTTCCACACCGTCAAATACTCATGCATCCACATTTTTCAACAGACAAGGCATCTTTCAATGTTTCTTATGTCACAAGAGCTTGTAGTATTCCCACTATAACTTGCCTGTCACTTGCTGTTGTTCTGTCAGACCTATGCAGAAGTCATTTCCTTTCACAATGATAACTTCCTTACGAGGGGCAAATAGTAGTGAAGTGGTGTGATGAAGCTCAGTATCTGGGCTAGGTACCTCCCATGTTAGTCTACAGGGGTCAACTACTACTGTTTGTCCCTCTAAAATGCCTTTGTGGAGCCAGACACCCCTGTATTTATCTTACAGCCTAAAACTAGCAATGTTCTAACTCATTCAAACTAATTTTTCTCCTTGGAGACCAATTACATAGACCTAATGTTAGCAGTGCTCACCAACATCTGAAGAGACAGCACAGATCGAAGGGAAGTGCAAGGGAGAAACTCCTCCATGGTATGTAATAAAGAACATCTTTTAATCTTGCAAAAGTGAATAAAAATTTGTATTAAAATTCTGTATATGAATTCAGGCACAGGTCAGAAAACGACATGAAGACCAAGGGCAGATGTCCTTTTCCTTTAGTGCTAACAATAATAGCATGGACTTCAGCCTCATAAGAAGATTAGAATTAGCTCTGTCCCTGCAAAAGCAACTGTATCAATACCCTATCCTTTCAGTTTAACCTGCAAAGAGTAACCTGAGACTGCCTGGTATTCAATCAGCTTATTTGTACCAAGCAACCAAAAAGCTCCTTGATAAAATAACCAATTCTCAAAACACAACTCATCCAAAACTGTTGTTTTCCAACACTTCAGGTCTTGAAACCTAAAGACTGAGTTTCTTCTCAGATTGATTCAGAAAGGCTATTTCTCAGTCACAGCTATGAAGAATGCAATGGAAACCTTCCCTAGACATATTAATAATTACATTCAATGCAGTTGATCCTGTGCATCCAATAATTACATCCAGTGTGATCTATTCTTACTTTCAAAGCACCTGCCTCTGCAGAGCATAAGGACTGTTTTCACTGTTCCTCTTACATTTCTCTTTTCATGTTTGTCCTCGTCATGCAGGAGTAGACAAGCGCAGTCTATAAATGTGGACATATTCAAAAACTTCCTGTGCTGCAACCTTGCATAAAATATTTTGTAGGGCAATGGGTATGTTTTACTAACTCAGCAGTGAGCTCAGTCCAGGAAAAGCAGGGCCAGCTTTCTGACCTGTACTTTAAAAATACCAAAAGAGGTATCCTGTGCAGAAGAGTTGCAATTAGGTGACTTAAAGCAGGGCAGTGCAGACTGTGCTGTGTTACCTTGTGAGATAGCAGGTTCTAATATTCCAAGATAAATATAACAAAGTGAAAAATTATCTTCCCTGTGGAAAGCATTGTTTTGGTCTTTATAGCCAGTGAAATTTATCATATTGAGAAAATATTTAGATAAATCTTTAACGTGTTTCTTCTCTCACTGTTCTGAAATAAGCAGTTAGAACAGATCACAAATATGAGAGTCAGGCAACTACTGCCATTCCTACACTGCCACTGTTAATTTTGGATAGACAATGTTCAGCAGCACTTAACATAATAACACCTTACATTTGATGCTGGGTGGGTTTTTTGCCCTAAGTGTTCAGCTTCTTTACTTCTAAACCAATGAAGTTCATTTGCGTTTATGTAACTAAGACTGAAGGGACATTGTGGGCTTTAGTTGTTCTTTCACTTAGAGAGCTTTAAAACAGACTTTTTGATACCAAAAAGGTCAATAAACATGACAAATCCTGAGAACTGCTTTCCATGAAAATAAGTAATAGTTGCGGATGTCTATCAGCTGTCAGGAACTAATGTTGCCTCCAGAGTAAAAGGTGTTCAATAGAAAAGCAGTCTTTGGAATGGAATTAAAGTCCATGAGGAACTTGACAAAATATTTTCAAAATCATTGGTTGTACTGAACTACACTTGAAACCAGAACTACAGTTTAAATCTCAAGCAGTATTCCTGTACCTTGCTGAATCAAAACTGATAACTTATTATATAAGCTACACTTGAGATGAGAGGAGGGCGGTTTATGATTTGGGGTTTGTTTTTTTTTTAAATAATTTAGTTTAAGCAATTGGAACCTGCAGTAACCTTACAGCTTCACCATACAATGAGCAAGAAGTAGTACAGCTTAGAAAAAAATATGCTCTGACCTTTGTTTTAACATTATGTTTTAGACAGCATTTTTCTAAATTAATCTTTCACATGGTGTATTTACTGACATTGACTAGAAAATCCTGCTGAACTGACAAAGCATAAGACAGGAATCAGTACCAAGTAGTTTATCCTTAATAGGTCTGGCATGCCATTCTATGGAAAAATACCCTTTAGTGTCTGCTGGCATTGATTTATTTAATTACTAATCAGAAGCCACGCCAACTGCTTGACACAAGTTAGGGTCAGAGCCAATTGTTTGTGGGCACATGCTTAGTCATCTGCATGTCAACATTTTTTTTTACCCTCAGGTAGATGAGCAGAATGTCAGCTCCTTCATAGTTTATGAATGAAGAGCTAGATGGGTAGATAAAATTTTTCAGTGTTTGAAAACAACAGCTACTAGGATAATACCTCAAAATTTCATCATGATCACAATTTCTCTTGTTCAAGGATGTATAAATATAATATTTTCTTTCAGTCTTTGGAAAGTGCATTATTATTAAGAAGAATCCAGCAACTGAAAATTTCTGCAGAGTTGATTTGTTTCTGTAACTTATACTACAAACAAGTCTAAGTTTCTTTTATTTTTAAGTCAGTTGCAATTGCCAATTGCAGCTGTTTTCCCTTTCTGTTGTGCCAGAATTTTTACTTCCTCAGGTTTTTTCCTCTGTTCTTCTCTACCCAAGCAAAAAGAAGTGAAAGATGCTGCCTTTTGCAAATTTTATCATTTTTTCCTCATTGTCATCATAATTAACCAAGTATGTGGACTGTTGGTGTTTTTCTCCAGTTTATCCTTGTTGATTGGTCTTGTTGTGTTTTCAAAAAGGACAGTGAAGGTGGAAAACTACATTTAATAAAAACTTCAAACAGTATAGAAGATGTTGATAAATATAATGAGCACAAAACCGAGAGATCCAAGCAAATTTTGATCTCTAAGGAAGGTACTATCTGCCTCTATAACACACGAAAATGTTGTTAAATATTGCAGTACATTAACAGGGACTGTTTTCTCACCAAATACAACTAAATAAGCACTTACTGTAAGACTTTCAAAACATGTTTGTCTTTACAAGAAGGCATACTTTGATCTACACTATAATTCTATATTAAGGTTACAGGTTAGTATTCCAGAACTCTTATATTATGCCAAAGTATTCCTTTCAATATATATCTCAATAAAAAGGTTGACTTAAAAACAGATGAAAGTGCCTGAATCATAAGTGCCAATACTTAAACCTGGAATGACATGTGGGGACCATAGTTTACTGTAGAATGAAATAACAGAAAATATCAAATACTTAGATCTTCATGGACTAGAACAAAAAAGGCATTTATGTTATACTAACAGTAATTAGACACCCAGACCTGACATTTTTCTTAAGCAATGCATGAAAATATTAGATAGTTGGTATACAAATTCTGTCTCAAAAAGTTCAACATGCAATTCAACAATTCTGTAACAGGGTAATTAAAAATTTTCCCAGACTCTTATTAAAAATATACATCTTGACTCAAGTAACCAGAAAAGAGAAAATTCAGATTTTAACGTGTTTGAGATTCAAGTCTGTGCTGAATTGGATGCGTTAGGGTGGTGATTAGCAAGAAATCTGAGACAGACCTTATAATACAGAGTCTAAAATACAGCAAAAATTTATTAACACATACCAGAAAAAAAAGATCAGAGAATGAAGGGGATCTATATTTAATTCAGGCCAAACCCAAACACCTTTAATCTCCAGCAGTTCAGGTACAACTGTCTTGAACACTTACCCTTAGCTTTGCTAAAGCTCTAAGCAGGGTGCAAGGGACTCCTCAATGAGCAGGCATAACAAGAATAAATGTCTGCTGTGCTTGTCCCATATGATCTTTACAGCACCTTATGGTATGGAAGCACCCAAGGTTACTTTCAGGAAAACTAAAATCTGCATCCTATTTTTGGTGAAAACAATATATCTAATTTTTTGCATTGTATTTGATGGACAAACATTGTTTAACATTAGCTCGTGCTTCCTGTGTGACTAATTAAAAGCTTTCCAAGTGGTCTGAAGCTGAAAATACACATATACAGACATTGACGAGAATAGACAATAGGCATTGAAGTTTGTAAGCAAATTGTGAATTTGCAAGGAAAAAATCCACAACAATATAATAACACCAGAAAAGTCAATGTTTGTTTCTACATAACTGAAGTTTAAAATACGAAGTAAATTGCATTTTATCACAAAATGTGTACACGTAATAGTGTGGTTTCCAGTCAACTTTCATTTCCATCTTATGAACTGTCTACATAATTTAAGTTCAGGAACACATGAATTCTTTTTAAGTGAATAGATTATTATAGAGATATTTGATAGATTTCTTTTTAAAAATCTTTGTAAAAATTCTTGGTTTACACTTGGTAAAATTTTGAGTAGATTCGTGGTTATGGGTAGTAGTAGAAAGAAACATTTATGATGTGTTTAAAGAAAGACTGGATGTAAGTAGAATTATTTCTTTTTTCAGTTCAATACCTTGAAGTGTTTTTTAAACTAGTTTTTCAGTTGTAACAGTTTTCATGAGAACAGTACTCATAAGATTAAAATATATATGGAAATAGTTTGCACTAAAGTAACGATCTGCAACTAAAGCCCTGACAAAACATTTGCTTTAAATCAGTACTACTTGTAATATGAACTGGCTGCTTAACAACTCGTTCATCAATTTTCTTCCTCTTCAGCTTTGAATTTACAAGTTTGAATTTTCTAGCTCTTTTCCATTTTAATGTTTGCCTGACACATTACCTTTTCAAATTTTTTCTTGCATGGATTTTGATAGGGTAAGAGCATGAACATGATCATTATACTAAGTTGTATATATGTTCTGCTATGACTGAAATTACTTAGCTTGTCATATTTTATACAAACTTAGAGGAAAGAGGTCTGACCTGAAGAACAGTCAAGGGTAAGTAAACATAGTATTCTGAGAAAAGAAGAGCTATTCAATTAAAGGCTGTTTTAAGACCCTGTTATTTCTTTTTGACATATTACAAATCCATATTACAAATGTAAAATTTTTCATACCAACGTTTGTATGTTAGTGTTGTAGAGACACTTAAAACCTGAAAGCAAGAATAGCTTTTAGCTCTTGTAATAAAATAACTGCCTCTTTTCAACAGGAAATAAAAATTTATAACACAATTATAACCAGACATATGATTACAAAGGCTATTGCTGCAGCCGGGCAGTATGATTTTTAATAGTAGATAATAGCACTGGACATACATCAGACACTACTGGGTATAGCTTCCTGCAAGTAAGTGCCAAGTTAAATAGTTTTGTTCTGAAATAAGTGGTGAGTGAAATGCTTATAATTCTTCCACTGGCAGAGTTAGAAATAGGGTTCCCATTCTTTTCTTGAATGCTTGAATGGACATTGAATGGTATCAGATAGCTTCTCATATGTATTTATGTGCAGTGGTGACATAAAGTGAACAGGCAATTCCAACAAGGCAGTTTTCTATTGGTGGGTTCCCATAAGAAAAGATCACACAGTTTGTGAACTTACAGGTATTGCAATGAAGTAAAAATGGAATTAGTTGTCTAAGAAGAGCATCTCAATAATTCACTACTTAGATTTCATATTTAGTTAATATGCTAAATATTTGGCTTCTGGTTGACTTTGTGAAAAGTAAGCATTAGCTTATTCCATAAAGATGCCATAATATTTTAGGGGTTTTTTTTCTTATATGTTTCTAAATAGTCACAGAGATTATCCTACCCTACTGACAAGTTGTAAGAACAAGTCGACGCCTTGAGTCCACTTGCTTCCTAGGTCATGAGCCACTCAAAATACTTTACACTCATCAGTCAATTGCCAAGGGAAAAAAAATATGTCAAATCTGCCCTTGAGTAGTTCAGGCTTTCAAACAGCCTTTTCTGGCTGGCTGAATGGGACAAGATCAGCAACATTGCACATTATCCCATCTGTCAAAAGATTTGAATGGTATTTGGAACTCACAAGAGAGGATTATTCAGAGTTCCATTTGGGAAGTGAGGAACTTCACAGAAAACAAACAAACAAAAAACACAAACAAAAACCACAAAACAAAACAAAACCCACAAATAAACTAAAAAGTACATTAACTGCCTTAGATAAGTAGTCTATAGAGAACTATCTATTTTCATGTACTTTTACATATTTTTCAGCTAACTCAAAGATCCAAGTACCATAACCAGCACTAGCAGACAGCACACAGATGTATTAGTATTACAAAAACTTGAAATTTACACTACTGTATTAATTGCCTTGATCTTGTGTACTCTAACTGCTGTTTAATAAATACTAATGTATTATTGTTGCCTGTAAGTTAAAAAGTTACTGCAGTAAATCTGCAGTATATGAGAAACTGTTGTTTAAACATGTTTCAAAATGGCTTTTTGTAGTCTCTTTGCTAACTCATGCTTCTTCTTCCCAAGACCACCCACGACAAGTGTTATCTGTCTCAGGAATGTCCTGAGAAGATATCGAGGTCTTCTCATTGGCCTTTGTTAACCCTTTTCTATTGGCTATTAACTCTTTACCTGATTGGTTTTTCTGTAAGCCCCTTGAGACTTGTAATTGGTTGTTCTGTGAATCCTCCTAACCCTATAAAAGTAACACCCCCAGCAATAAACGCTCTCTCTTGCCTCCTCTCCACGCCCGGTGTGCTGTCTCTGTGGCTGCCATGGGACCTCGTGGGTGGAGGGAGGGGAGAGCACCTCTCCCCTCCAGGCTCAGGACCTGAAGAAACCCCTGGTGCTGGAGTTCCCCCTCCCTATCCACCCTCAACCATCGGAAATGGCCCCTCAGATGGAAATGGAACCAGAAATGGTACCCCAGGGAGGAGATCCAGATTTATATACAGAAAACCTTCTATTTGAAACACACAGCTGTGAAAACAATTTACATAAAATGCTGTGATATTTCAAACTCTTGCCAGTGGAACAGAAACCATACTACTGTTTCATTTAAGCTATAACAAGGGCCATACTACTCTGAAATATTAAGAAACTTTTTCTTTCCCATCTCCTCTTCATTTTGACATGCCCCTCATCAGTGGGATTCAGGTCACCATTCACAAAATATGGCAACCTTAAAAGCAGGGGAAAAAAACTGCGGTCTAGACATCTGAAATATGATTTCTTGCAGGCTATTGAAATTGATGGTTTACACCCAGTACAAATAGAATCTGAAATACTAAAGTAAAAAATTCCTTTTCACAAACTCATATGCCTTATCTTTTCTTACTCTCCATCTCGACTTTCTTATCTTGTTGTAATTTTTTCCTAGCTGTAGAAAGTGTTTTGTTGTTTCAGGTGGTGTTTTGTTTGTTTTTTATAAGCAATAATGTTTAATTTTTAATCTAAGCAGAAGAGGATGAAACATTAAGGGAAATGCTGGAGATTTGCATTCATGATTTAACCAGTTGTGCAACAAAAAGTTCAAAACTCTATAATTTACCATATATTTCTTGTTATTTGTGATTGTTGACACAATGTCTAGAGTAGCATTCAGATGGACAAGACTCCCATTAAGTAAAATAGTCTCACATCACAGAAAAATGCGTGATCAATATTTGTAAAGGTACTTAAAAGTGCCCATCTGTATCATATTAAAATTTTGTGCAACTTTGTGATACCCATATGCAATTTGATGATTAAACTATTAACACAACAGGACTGTAAGAAGTCAATACTTCACTGTTGACTTATTGCTGCCCAACTTTGAGAATGAGGAGGCAAAAGAAACACTCTGAACATCATCTAGAGTTTTGCTTGTATCTTATACTCTCACAAAATCTTCCTTAAAAACTATTCTTGAAATTATTTAGTTACCAACATGCTCATGCCAAGTTAACATCTGTAAAAAAAGTTAGTAATAAATACCAGTGTATTGACCAGAAGTTTCTAAAATGTCAGTGTGATTTGTATTATTGGTCACTATTTCATATCATGAGAGACAAAGCACATTAGCAAAAATTGTTGAAGCCTAATGGTAGCTTCCACTCTCCTCACAGTACTGTAAAGCAGCATCAATAAAGGTGCCAAAATTAGATCCTTTATTATGATATCAAATAATCTTACAGATGTTTAGGAGGAATGTGAAAAGATACAAAAAAAATTAAGATAGCAAAAAAAGCAAGAAAAAACTGTAGTGAAGATACCAAAGAATCACATTTGTACAAAGAATGGCTAATCTAGACATTACTTGTATTAATTGAAACTTGCCTACACAACATCATATGAAAAAGGGTAAGAGTTCAGAATATATGGAATACTCAGAACCAGACTTCACAGATTTTATGGCATGTGAAGATAGAATAATTCTAACCTTGCAGGAAGCTAGACTGGATGACTGCCCTTCTCTCATGTTGTCCAGGTCTATTCATGCGCATTAATTGAAATTTTCCCTGCATGGTGAGGCTTTGATTCAAAGCTGGCTCAGGTGTATAACAGCACACCCACTAAGTAAAGATTGTTAGAATTTCCCGGTTTTAACCTACTTTCAGTATCAGGAAAAGATTCTTCTAACAAAGGTTTGTTAAAATAGCTAATCATTACATGTCCAGCCTTTTTCCCCCAGTTTGCTATGGCAGTTCCTTGTTCCATCTTCATTCAAAAGCAAAAATCAGCATTCTATAATGAAGAATTCCGCTACAATCTTCAGTGTACCTGTAAATCATAATCTACCTTAACAAAATATTAGCCGTAACTGAAATTCCATAATCTAATTACAAAATCCTGAATTACCAAAACAAGAAATAATATTGGATTTTTACCATTGTTTTAAGGCACAAACATGCATTCCAGCATTAATGTCATGCAGTTATGCTACAAGTAGGAGGAAAATAAAAATTTTAAGGTTTTGGGCTCTTTTTACCCTTTAGAAACTCTTTAATAATGTGATAGTCACTTTTCAGACAAAGGAAAGTCCTTTGTGGAAAAAATAAATCATATGCAAGGCCACATTTTAATGCTTTATCCTTCTAAAAATAGAGCATATATACGTATCTGTTACATTAGGCAAGAGATGTAAACAGAGTTGGAACTTTCATATAGTAATAGTTCAGAAAATACAACCACTTGTTCCTTTCAATGCTTGTATTTTCCGCATATTAAATGATAAATTGGTCTACTGAAAAAAAGGCCTCCAAAACCAACAACAACGATGACTTTTATCCTCCTGAAGAAAAAAACAATCCTAATTCAATATTTCACTTTATATCATATTTTCACTTTCAATATTTCACTTTAGGATATTTCACGCATTTAAGATATTTTTAAATTATTTCAACTTAAATAAAATTGAACCTGCTGCTTCTCAATACTAGTACTTCATGTCTTATTGATATTCACACAAAATCAACACTTTAACAAAATGCAGAGTATTTTGAAAACTGACCCGAGATCTCTACGAACAAGACGCATCTCATCCAACTTTACCCACAAGAAGTTCAGCATCAAACCTCAACTAGACATTTATTTTATTTATAAAAGTCAGAAAACTACCTCCTGTTTTAGAGAGGAGTTTCAAGACAAGTATTTTTCATTGTCTTCTGAGGAAGCCAAGAAGTTTGATAAGAATTAATGGCAAGTTTTGCCATGGTGAGAGCTAAGCAAAATAAACCTCATCCTATGTTTCTGAATATCTGATGAATAGCAACTGGTCTTAGAAACATCCCTGCTAGACCTAACCATTCACTGTATTCCTTTTAACACACACAGTTTGAGTAAGCATAGTTCAAGAATGTCATAACCAACAAAAATTAAAATCAAGGCAAGTTCTAAAATGGTTATTTTTGTCATCCTCCTGTATAACCAACTTGGACAATATTAAAAAGCAGCACATTAAAACAAGAGATCACTGAATCACTGTGGTAGTTGTACTGAAATTAATGGCTATTTTCTATCAAGAATTAAAGATTAAAGGTATAAAGTAAGGATTGAGACTGGAATGCTTTCATGCATGAAAACAATTTCTACCAAAAAAAACCATATCAGTGCTTGCTTCCTATTTAACATGTGAATTAGAAGTGAAGCTATTTTCATCTAGCAGGTAGAGAAAACGGTGTAGAAAAGCTAGCTTTATCCCTGGAGTAAGGGCCATCCACATTTCTGTGCTGTGGTTCCATGCTGCTGACACACTGAATGGTTTTGATGCGTTCAAAAGTACATTTAACACAACTCCGTCAGCAAGAAGGAATAGGAAGTCAACAGGGAAGCCTTCTCTGAAAAGGATTTTTATAAAAGAACAAAGAAAGCAATTTGAAAGGAAATGTGATGCTACCAATTCAATAATATATTACATTGCTGAATTATGTACTGTGGTTAAAAATTAATAAAGCAGAGTAAGTTTTACTTGTTTACTGTAACTAAATAGGTTATGCAGTTGTGTACATTTTGTGAGTTAAATGAGTACAGTGAAACCCATTTGAAATCATAACCTAAGGGACTAGCAAATGTCATTAGACTAACAGAGATGGTCTTTAACTGCAAGTCAAATGAAGGTTTTACTGAAAACTTAGAGGTTTTTTAAAATATACTTGTCAGTTTTAGTCACACAAGTAGTCCTTAATAGTCCTTTTCTCACTTATTTGCATGCTTTGTATTTATGCAGCAACATGATTATAATACAGAGGTTGCTTCATAGTAAGAATTGTAGCATCTCCCTGCTCTGTTCCCATTCTGTGAAGATAAAAATCTCCTGTGTATGAAAGCCTCCCATTACATTTTCTTTTACCATCCTCTAAATATTTCAGTTTTGCACAGTGGGTACAAACATGATATATCTATTTAGTACATCTAGTTTCTCTAATATATTGCTTACTCAATTATTGTTTTTATTAATAAAATGACACTTAACCTCAAATGCACTATATAGTCAAGTTTATCTGCTCAATTATTGATATTGTAATTGGTTAATTACTACTGTGTAGAGCTACTGTGTAGCGTCTAAAGATGCTGCTAACATACCAACCTTACAGAGGGTAGAAACATAACAGGAAAGGTGACTGACACGGCCAGGTTCATTAGAAACATCCTTGCCAGGTACATTAAAAATTAGCTGGCTTCTGTCATGTGCTTAGTCCATGTCACTCACTACTGCAAATCTTTCAAAAAAAATTTACATCCAGAGCATATGGTGCATCATAACAACTCTCTGCTGCAGTTCCTAAAAACTATTTGACGTAACAGTTGTTGCATGGAGCGGAACACAACAGATTTAAGGATGAGAATGAAAGCGACACATTTTGCTTAAAGTTATTAATATGATCATCTTAGGTTTACATAACATCTTTAGTATGATGGATGTTAAAATATTCTACAAACAAAAGGCCTGGCATAAGGTAAGAGACACTAAAGTAATACTCTAGAAACGCAGGCTGGTTGCAATCAGCAAAATTCCATAACATGTTTCTTTTGGTCACATACAGTGTCTGACCAAGCCATACCCAAAAACTTAGGCAGTTTGAACAGCTTTAGGAGATGTAGTTACCTGAAATTCCTGCACATAGGCAGGCATAAGCAAGATAGATGTGTTTTTCATGTCTGTTAGTTATTACATTTAGAACTAATGTGGACAGAGAGATTTAATTTTTCCTCTTAGCATGGGTGCACTGATAGGACTGAAAATCCCCCAGTGACCCAGGTAGTTCTGCTGCCTGTGTAAAATTTTTCCCCAGATCTAACCAAGTTCCCTATAGTATCTTCTTAGGAACCTGGGAGTTTTCCTGGATTGTAAGTCCAAATGGAACTGTAGCAGCAGTAAGAGGCTGAGACTTAGTGCTTGTCTGCTTAGCCCTAATGACAAAGTTAGTTGCCTTTGTTTCTTGGTCAGTTCCTGTTTAGAGAACTGTATTTGTTTTATCTAGGTAGATTTGAGTGTGTATTGGTTTGTGGTTTTTTAAGTTTTTCAGTATATGTCCTATAGACTTTACAACATAAAGAATAAATGCATATTAAAGGTAAGTGGTGAAGAATACTACATCCATTAGAACATAACATCCAAAAAATGCTGTTATTCAAACTAGAGGTTAGCCATACTACTGTATTTAACTCTTTAATTGTCATAGCCCCCTTGACTTAAAAGGTGCAGCTTCTTATCCTATGCTAGAGCACAGACTAAGTACTTATCAAGGGCAAAATGACAGTAGATCAAAATGACTGAATACTGTTTTCTAAATTTTACATCTGGAATAACCCGGTCCAAGTAATTGCTGTTCTCATGATTTTGATACCTGAATTTTTCTTCCAAATGAGGTCATGTGGCTGTATGATTAATTGACAGATTGGTCAAATCTACTCAAAAATTACAAACAAGCAAAAATGAGAAGACCAGCAGTGCCTGGAGGGAGACAGGGAAGAGCAAGTCCCTAGAGCCCACACTGTATGCTTCCACTGACACACAGTAGTGGGTCCCACCAAGCCCACAGAGATAACTGGGATGCTCAGCACTGGGCTTGTCCCACTACCGAGATACTGCTGTTCCCCTGCCTCTGTACATCCCTGTGCTTGGGGGAATGTGAACTTTCTATGGACTGATCACACTCTTGTGGTGGCCCAGAAAGTAGAAAAAGCAGGATATTGCTCTGCTTGCAATTTTTTTGCTAGCAGCTTGCAATTTTCTACATTATAAGCACCAACCCTTAAAGACAAAAGATGTTTAAAACTCTTTATATCTTTTATGGGATCTGTGTTACTACAAGCAAGAAAAGTCTTTCACATCAATTGCTTAAAGGGTGTCATATAGGCTCACATCTTGCAGATTTGGGATTCAAATGGACTCATGTAATCAACTGAAAAAGATTTATTTCCACACAAATATAACGTCTTGGAAATTAGAATACAAAATTTTCTGGACCAGTATTAGTTAGAGATATCAGTATTTTATTGTATACTGCAAAAACTTCAAACCTTTTGATCGACTGTGCTTGTCATCACTAATTCACTCGTACGTCTATGAATATGTGCAATTTTATGTGAAGAAATTTCTTTTCTTCGGGTTTTTTTTGAATGTCACTACCTTTGCAACATGCGCATATCAGCAAATGAATTGTTTATCAATACCAAAAAAAAATTGACTATAAAACTAACTAAACATCAGTAAGAAAAATTATCTGGTTTAAGGATGCAAAATCCCTTATTAGTTATCCAAATTCATTCTGAACAGTCTAATTCATAGAGGTCTAGTCTTCAGAAAGAAAGACAATTCTCCATGAAGTCAGTGAATGTTTTCTCTGTTAATTATCTATGAAATAAAGGCCTCTCTGCTCATAATGATTTAAATTTCTACTTTAGATAAATACGTTTAAAATATATTTACTCCAAATAGCAATATTTGCATAACATTTTAGAGGATATTTAGATTATCTAACAACTGCACGCATTTAGTCCAATTACATTTATTGAAAATGTATCAAAGACTAGTAAGGACCTTATGTGAAAAAGCAGCTGTAATTTAACATCTTTCATTTGGAGACCTGAATATTAACTAGACATTGAGAATATCTGAGACTATACCATTCAAGGGGATATTCTACATGTTTCATATTTCCTTGAAGGTTTCGTGCTGCTCTTAGCTTAATATATTTCTTCCAAAAGAGAGTTTCTAATGGTGCAAAATAAGTTACACATATTTTGGGAAAAGAAATTGGAAAAAAAAATCACATTGAAATAATCCCTACTTTTACCTATATTTGTCATTTTTATCCACCAGTGTTCATATTTTCATTTTTTAATCTTATTTTATCAGATATAAGAATTTTAGCCAAATTACTTTTCTGAAAAGAAAAACCTCTAGTGAATTGCATTTCAAAAATATATGTATTCTCCTCAAAGCTATTCCAACAACAATTTTGGCTTATTAGCAGAGCAAACTTGGGGTCAAATAACCCAAGCTCCATTTTCATCTCTGCCACTGATCTGTTTGCATTTCATCATTTCATCTCTGCTTTGATTTCCATCCTACGCTTCATTTTTCCATATATGATAAAGCAGACATAGATTTAATTGTCTGACTGTCTAGTAAAATGTTGCAAAGGTCTTGACTGGGTTTGTGATTTATATATTTTATATATTTTATTAGGCTTAAGTGGAGTTACCACATCATCCTGAATTATCAGATAACAGACATGTATATGAAAATGCTTCTTCCTCTTTACATATAAAAAATATTGGGGTATATTTATTAATTGTAGACCTTACAAATAAGATTAGCGGCCTTCTTCCTGTCATACACTAAATTATAGAACCATGTTTTGTGAAATGCTTTCATTGCAAACCATTTTGCTGTGTTCAGCAGAATAAATCAGAAGCTATTTCTCCAAGTATCAATGGATTTGGTTTTTATTAGGGAACTTCAAAAAGCTCTGAATTGAACAGTAAATATGCACGTTTCTAAAATTCGGCATAGAAACAATTACAGCATCTGAAGATGAGGTGCTCTCCTTGTAATATAAGGCAAGAACAGTAAACCAGTATAGTATGTAACATTGAAGAGTCATGGATAGTGAATGTACAGAGATCAAGAGTAAGAAATATATTTCTCAACTAAGTTAGTCAACATGATCCCATAAGAAAGTTTGTACACGTTATAGGGTCTTTTACTTATGTAATTGCAACCTAAACTAGACCCCTCTGAACACTGGTAAAGTAATCCAGACTATAATCTAAATTATATCCTAGAGTGCCAAATATTATATATGATCAGAGAATAATACAATAAACAGCATCTCCTAATGACAGAAGCTCACAAAAAAAAAAATCTCAGGTAAAAATAAACAGAAGGAATACCCAACTAATTTTTCTTTCATTAGGTCTTAACCTCTCAGTGTTGGATCTTACTTAAGTTCTTGGAGACCACTGTAGTCACTTATCCACTGGACTACAATACAAAACCTTTGTCACCTGAGCATGCTTTAGCTTGGGAGTTGAAGGGCACAAATGCACAAAGTGGGCTACAAGTTAATATCTGACTGCTACCAAAGGAACTGAAGTCCTTCTCCTTCTGAGGTGTCTTAACCAATCTTTTCATCCAGTCTTCCAATGTATTGTTTCTGGCACTTGTTTGATTCTTCAGTGAGCTCATTTAATTCACTTATTAGCAGAAAACCAATCACAGATAAAAAAAAACTAAAACTGCTGGCTTGACAATTTGCATCGACTCACTGGAAGAAGGGAGAGACAAGGGCCAGAAGAGGCAAAAGGGAGAGGACAGGTTCACAATGCTGGGAACAGGAGGCAAAAGTCAGCCAACAGCATAGGGCTACCAACCTACCAAACAGGATAATCTCACATGACCTAGATATGGTAAGTATTAAGTGATTGATTGCCTTCCCTTAAAATACAGAACACCAGCTGCTCACTGTGCCAACTCTTCCTGCTTCAGAAGCATGCTACAAAGCAGCCACAGCACTGAGCAATTTCCTTGTATTTGTATAGTTGTCTGGTATAGTGGAAAAATAATAAAAAGAATAATTTTTTGAAATGTAACTGAGATGGAGGTGACAGCAGCAACAGGAACAATGATTGCAGGATGTCTTCTATACAACAGTCACTGGGTAAAAGTCATAGAAGTCCTAAGAGGAGAGTATTCTGGATTTTTTCTTTTCCCTATAGTTTCCTCTTTGTTAAAAAAAACTTTCCTCATGCCTGCTCTTTCCCTTAATCAAAGCTGCATGCTGAACTGATTGCTTTCTGTATGAGCTAACACATCTCTTTCATAAACAGCTGAGCTCTGTCTTTTCTAGCCAATAAATACTCTCCTTGGCTTTTCTACCATTTTACTACAGTACTGGTATGCATTCTTTCTATATTAACCAAACTAGGACAAATTGGAGCTTCATCAGTAACAGCAAAATTGAATAAGGGTGAGTGATTTTAAGGTCAACATTTTAAATACTTATACATGTATAAAAGAAGAATTTTGCGTCCGTGTTAATATCTTTTGTGCATTCGTTTATAAACATTCACACACAGAGAATCGCTATTCTTAAGAATCCCATTTCTTCATTGCTAGCTGTGAAACAAACTCCTGTGTTGGAAGGATAGCATTGTAGTTAGTTGTATGGTTTGAAAGAATAACCAACACTAACTAATCTAGTGGCATCCTACAATGGAATACCCACATAAGTGGACAAGAGAAGAGCTAAAGATGTCATCTAGTTAGACTGCCATGAGGTCTTCGACACAGTCCCTCATAACATTCTTCCTAAAGTTACCTTAGTACTCTATATTACAATCACAGAATATTTTGAGCTGAAAGGGACCCACAAGGATCATTTAGTCCAACTCTTAAGTGAATGGCCCATACAGGGATCAAAGCCATGACCTTGGTGTTCTTAGCACCATGCTCTAACCAAATGAGCTAATCTCAGAGTTGACATATATGCTGGTATTAAATTATATATATATATATATATACACATTAAAAAAACCTTGAGAGTAAAACAGATGAAGTTCCAATATCTGGGGGGTGTCCGCTACAAGCTATTTCCTTAGCTAAACTGAATGTATATATTCTTTTTTATGTTCCTGACCTTTAACTCAACACTACTGTTTAAAGTTAATTTTGTTTCAAAATCCTTCATTCCAAAATCAGTGAATATAATCTACTGATTAATTTACCACTCAAAGCAGACTATTTCACTTTTTTTAAAGTAAGAGACAGATAGATTTGTAAAGTTCCAGTTTCTCATTTGACCAACCATTCAGTTCCCTACTC